>NW_022261980.1:4971919-5056919 GCF_002021735.2 Oncorhynchus kisutch | reverse complement strand
GACTTACTGTAGGGCTGGTTTCTCAGACCCAGACAACTGTAACAGACTTACTGTAGGGCTGGTTTCTCAGACCCAGACAACTGTAACAGACTTACTGTAGGGCTGGTTTCTCAGACCCAGACAACTAACAGACTTACTGTAGGGCTGGTTTCTCAGACCCAGACATCTGTAACAGACTTACTGTAGGGCTGGTTTCTCAGACCCAGACAACTAACAGACTTACTGTAGGGCTGGTTTCTCAGACCCAGACATCTGTAACAGACTTACTGTAGGGCTGGTTTCTCAGACCCAGACAACTAACAGACTTACTGTAGGGCTGGTTTCTCAGACCCAGACAACTGTAACAGACTTACTGTAGGGCTGGTTTCTCAGATCCAGACAACTGTAACAGACTTACTGTAGGGCTGGTTTCTCAGACCCAGACAACTAACAGACTTACTGTAGGGCTGGTTTCTCAGACCCAGACAACTGTAACAGACTTACTGTAGGGCTGGTTTCTCAGACCCAGACAACTAACAGACTTACTGTAGGGCTAGTTTCTCAGACCCAGACAACTGTAACAGACTTACTGTAGGGCTGGTTTCTCAGACCCAGACAACTGTAACAGACTTACTGTAGGGCTGGTTTCTCAGACCCAGACAACTGTAACAGACTTACTGTAGGGCTGGTTTCTCAGACCGAGACAAGCCTATTCCTGGACAAAAAAATCACTTGGAGATTCTCCATTATGCTTTTTAGTCGATGACTAGTAGTTGGCTTAAAGTGGAAGGTTCAGGATTTTACTACCTGATGACTACTCAGAAAGTATTCTATGGGCCAGCTAAAGTTAGGTGAAATTTGTGGTGGTGGTTTAAGCCGGACCATTGATTACATCCTGGCTTCAAAACCACTTTCAGGGTGAAGATATTTCTGACATAAAGTTGAAATTACTGAACTTCCCCTTTAATCCGTGCCCAGGAAACAGGTCCTTAGTGACCTCTAAATGCGACAACGTAAACAATTAAGTTGATAACATAATAATACAAATGTTAACACAAAAAAATGCAACGTAGAAGAAAGGAGTTGAGAGTCCCCACACTCTCTTCATATTCCCAGATGTGTTCTCTAAAGGTGCTTGGGTCTCTAAAGGTGCTTGGGTCTCTAAAGGTGCTTGGGTCTCTAAAGGTGCTTGGGTCTCTAAAGGTGCTTGGGTCTCTAAAGGTGTTTGTGTCTCTAAAGGTGCTTAGGTCTCTAAAGGTGCTTGGGTCTCTAAAGGTGCTTAGGTCTCTAAAGGTGCTTGTGTCTCTAAAGGTGCTTAGGTCTCTAAAGGTGCTTGGGTCTCTAAAGGTGCTTGGGTCTCATAAAGGTGCTTGGGTCTCTAAAGGTGCTTGGGTCTCTAAAGGTGATTGGGTCTCTAAAGGTGCTTGGGTCTCTAAAGGTGCTTGGGTCTCTAAAGGTGCTTGGGTCTCTAAAGGTGCTTGGGTCTCTAAAGGTGCTTGGGTCTCTAAAGGTGCTTTGTTCCATAAAGGTTCTTTGTTCTATAAAAGTTATTTGTTCTACAAAGGTTATTTGTACCCTAAAGGTTATTTGTTCTCCTAAGGTTATTTGTTCCCTAAAGGTTATTTGAAAGTGTCCCTCTGAAGAACCTGATGGCGCTGCTGAAGGTACTGTATGGGCTAACTAAGAGCCTTAGAACCTACTGACAACACTCAGATGTACATGTGCACTTTTTCAGAGGTATCATTAGGTACAGGTAATCGTAATAATATTTCATCATAGTATGTTTCATTAGAGAAAGTATCTCAATGTGCTGGAAGTCAAGAGAAAGACAGACACACTGTTTTAGGGAATATACCAGTAATAATATGGAAGTCAAGAGAAAGACAGACACACTGTTTTAGGGAATATACCAGTAATAATATGGAAGTCATTTTATGTAGCACTTTTCATCTCTTTCTCTAATAATTACACAATGAAGCACATAATAAGAGTACATGTGCATGTTTTAAAGACTCATCATTAAGTGCCTGGCTTGGCTAATTAGCCCTGTATGCAATGCTGAGCCAGCTCTGGGTTTGATTAATTAGGCCTGCTCGTTTAGCCGGGTCTGGGGTGGAGACACACTGCTGTGGTTTGGCACACTTCCTGACGGATGAGAAATCTACACCTTGTTGTACAGAGCACGTGTTTGTGAAAAGGTGCTATACAGTAAAGAATACAGTATTTATTTACTTAACAGTGGGCCAAATCCTAATCTCGTTCCCAGACACTTTCGCCCAAATGAGCGAAGACTAACGCGTCAAACTTGGCCTTCATTAGCCAATACAGAAAGACCAGGAGAAACTCCCGGCACATAGGTATTGGCTTAAATCGGCTTAATATATCAACCAATCATCTCCCACAACACCTTCCCCCTAACCCTTCCCCCTAACCCCAGTGTACCCTTAGTCTCTCACCTTAGATACCCTCCATCAAAGGTGACCAGTAGTCCCTCTCTCCAGTAGATGGTCTGACTGCGGCGGACTCTGAAGGTGCTACAGCGGTGCCTCTGGCTACCTGTTCCCGCAAAACTGTAGATCACCGTGGTCCTCCTCCGCTCACTCTTAGCATTCCTCTTAGGCTCAAAGGACTAGGACGACACAGAGAGAACTCTTAGCATTCCTCTTAGGCTCAAAGGACTAAGACGACACAGAGAGAACTCTTAGCATTACTCTTAGGCTCAAAGGACTAGGAGGACACAGAGAGAACTCTTAGCATTCCTCTTAGGCTAAAAGGACTAGGACGACACAGAGAGAACTCTAAGCATTACTATTAGGTTCAAAGGACTAGGAGGACACAGAGAGAACTCTTAGCATTACTCTTAGGCTCAAAGGACGAGGACGACACAGAGAGAACTCTTAGCATTACTCTTAGGCTCAAAGGACTAGGACGACACAGAGAGAACTCGTAGCATTACTCTTAGGCTCAAAGGACTAGGACGACACAGAGAACCCTTAGCATTACTCTTAGGCTCAAAGGACTAGGACGACACAGAGAGAACTCTTAGCATTACTCTTAGGCTCAAAGGACTAGGACGACACAGAGAGAACTCTTAGCATTCCTCTTAGGCTCAAAGGACGAGGACGACACAGAAAGGAATCGTTTTAAGAATCGGTACAAGCCTGTGAGCACAACAGACACAATTGTCTTGCATTGTGTCTTTTGCCTGCCCCCACCATAATTTTACAAAACCTATTGAATATAGTATAGATTAGAAAAATGTTTTATTGAAGAGCATAAATACATATGCTATATACTCAGTCTTGTGAATATCCTCCATGTATTTACATAACTGGCATCAGACAGTAACATAAATATCAACTAGCATAATCCAGGTAGCACATGTGGATCTTTTCAAAAGTAATGGACTGTACGAGTTCTACACTCTTCTATGCAGTCTTTTCAATGCCCCTGCAGGTGTCACCGGGAAACCCTGTTAAACTGCCCATGCAGGAGTGGGTACGAAACCCTGTTACCTGGAGGTCCATCTCGTTGAGGCTGATGAGCATGCGGGCGATGAAGCGTTCCCAGAATCCCGCCGGCACGAAGCTCATCTTGAAGAGGCGCTGGATGGAGTTGGCGGTCTCTTGACGGAAACCATGAATGTCCATAGCAGGTTTAGGAGGAAGGAGGTGGGGGAGGAGGTAACTGTAGAGGAGGAGAAAAGGTAGAGTTAAATGTACAGGAGGAATATAAGGAAACCATGAATGTCCATAGCAGGTTTAGGAGACAGGAGGTGGGGGAGCAGGTAACGGTGTAGGAGGAGCAGGACAGAGGTAGGGTTACAAGTTATGGATGTCCATAAGGGGAACGAGGTGGGGCAGATATATGAGATATGTTATAGGGTCAGTTCTGTTTGCTTTCAGAGAGATAAGCCGTGCTACAAAGTGCATTGTGAAAAGAAAGTACGAGCCTGAACAGTTCAGTTCGGGTCAGCACGATAGTGCACATCATATCTGAGAATCAGTCTCCATGTCGCTGGGCCAAGTTCTGTAAGCAAACGTAGTGGAATGATGCAGATAGAAATGTCATGAATAGAGCTGACTTGATTCCTTATTCTACAAATCAGAGGCAGGCTTGTTCTACATGACACAGTTCCATCTGAACGGTGCACAATGTTATGCTCTGCTGAACATGGCCCAGGGCCCAGCTCAGAGAACGGCCCGTCCCTACCTATCGCTGGCCACAGGCAGAGCAATCTCAAACTTGGCCAGAAACTGGAAGTACTGCTCCTCCGTCTGCTGGGTGAAGCCCGTTCCCACCAGGAGCATGCGCAGATCCTCCGCTCGGATCACCCCGTTCCAGGCCACCGATCGGGAGCTCTTCAAGTGGATGATCCGTTCCAGACAGTCCGACAGCCACACGGGACAGAGGAAGTAGAGGGTACACAGGCCGTGACTGGTGTCTGGGAAGTGGAGGATGGTGCCTGTCTCGATCAGGAAGCTGATGGCTGGAGAGAGGCACGGGGGAAGGAGAGAGGGAGAGAAGAGATCAAGTTTCAAGTTCTTATTGTCACTTGCACAAGTACAGTGAAATGCCTTTCTTTCTCTTTCCCAACAATGCAGCAATCCAGATCAGTAGCACTATAAAAATGACTAAAACAGTCCAGATGGAGGGAGGGAAAATTAATAGGAATACGTTCATCAGGAACATTTTATATAATAGTCTGGACAATGATATGATATACTATGGTTAGTTCAACCAGGAGGGTTAGTTGTACCTCTCCAAGGGGACCGAGGTTAGTGGCCCCTGGTCTACATAATATGTAAAAGGATGAGAAAGCCAACCTGAAGAGAATGTGCAACTGTGTATAAAACCATTCAATCGACTAAATACTTATAAAAAGTACCAATGCAGCTGTTTATCTCGATATCAAATCATTTCAGGGTAACAATTAAAGGAACATTCCACACCAGAACTCTTTTGGTGTTGCTTTCATTAGTCCATTGTTGAAATGTTTTGCATGACAGCAATCAAGTTTTCAAGATATATAACTTTCAAAATACACAAATACAGCAGGTATGCTACATTTAGCATCCTATGCTACATTTAGCATCCTATGCTACATTTAGCATCCTATGCTACATTTAGCATCCTATGATACGTTTTGCATCCTATGATACATTTAGCATCCTATGCTACATTTAGCATCCTATGCTACATTTAGCATCCTATGCTACATTTAGCATCCTATGCTACATTTAGCATCCTATGATACATTTAGCATCCTATGATACATTTAGCATCCTATGATACGTTTAGCATCCTATGATACGTTTAGCATCCTATGATACATTTAGCATCCTATGATACATTTAGCATCCTATGATACATTTAGCATCCTATGATACATTTAGCATCCTATGATACATTTAGCATCCTATGCTGCGTTTTGCATCATACCTGCTGTATTTCTTTATTTTGAAAGATATATATCTTGAAAACTTGATAGCTGACATGCAAAACATTTTGGGACTATGTCAACAATGGACTAATGAAATGTTCCTACCTCACAGCGATTGTTTCAATTAAAATGGTCAAAAAGAAAGAGAAACAGCTTCTTAGCAAAGGGCAATTTGTCAAGCAAGAATTTAGCTAGGAATGTCTGGAAGTGGTCCAAGTGGGGAGGGGCGAACTGACATTTGCTGTTATTGGGAGAGAGGTTTGGAAATCTCTTTCTTATTGGTCTATTAACTAATTTACTGCATGGTGATGTCACCATGGAAGGCCAAAACTCCATCCCACCAAAACTGTCAGAAATGTCAGCTCTTATACTAATAGAGCATTATCATCTTTTTCACAATTTCACAGTATTATTCCAACCTCATAGCGTGGAAATATATATAAAACACTGGAAAATCACGTTTTGACTGAACTGGGCCTTTAATGAAATGTAGAAAAATAAATAATGCTGAAAAAGGAGGGGTTTGGCACCGGTCTGCAGGTCCTCGTAGTCTCTGATGTCACTTCCTGGGTTCTGCTCTATGACGAGGTCCAGCTGTGCGTCTGTCAGGTACTGGACCTCGTCTTCTGCGTCCCGCCGACCCCGCTCATCTAGCACCGCTTGCTGCAGTGTAAGGTAGCTCTTTGGGATCTATGAAGGGTTATAGAGGGTTTATAGAGAGGTTATAACGCATTTTTATTCTGAGTATGAGGTTACCCACAGAAGAGCTTTATACATAAGAATGCATGCACACACGTGCACAAACACACACACATACACACACACTTACCAGTCTGCCCAGCAGCTTGTGTCCGCTAGCTGAACTGCTGCTGTTGTCCTTCATGTAGCAGGCCACCTGGAAGATCAACCTCTTCAGACCATCCAGACCCTCCTGGGTCTTACACGATACCTCACTGAATACACACACACACAGAGTCAGATATACACACACACACACAGTCAGATATACACACACACACAGTCAGATACACACACACACACACACACACACACAGTCAGATACACACACACACACACACACACACACACACACACACACACACACACACACACACACACACACACACACACACACACACACACACAGTCAGATACACACACACACAGTCAGATACACACACACAGAGTCAGATATACACACACACACAGTCATATATACACACACACACAGTCATATATACACACACACACACACACACACACACACACACACACACCACACACACACCACACACACACACATACCAGATACACACACATACCAGATACACACACAGTCAGATACACACACACACACACATTCAGATACACACACACACAGTCAGATACACACACACACAGTCAGATACATACACACACACACACACACACACACAGTCAGATACACACACTCTCATGCCAAGGGTTACAACAATCGAAACTGTGTGTGCGGTAACCTGACTGTGTGTGTATTTTGTGTGTGTGTGGTGACTATGTGTGAGACTGTGTGTGTGTGTGTGGTGACTGTGTGTGTGAGACTGTGTGTGTGTGTGTGTGTGTGTGTGTGTGTGTGTGTGTGTGTGTGTGTGTGTGTGTGTGTGTGTGTGTGTGTGTGTGTGTGTGAGAGACTGTGTGTGTGTGTGTGTGTGTGAGAGACTGTGTGTGTGTGTGTGAGAGACTGTGTGTGTGTGTGTGAGAGACTGTGTGTGTGTGTGAGACTGTGTGTGAGACTGTGTGTGTGTGTGTGTGTGAGACTGTGTGTGTGTGTGTGAGAGAGAGTGTGTGTGTGTCCTAATTTCTCTGTGTATGACTCACTGCAGGTGTTTCCAGGTGATGTCTGGGTAGCCACTGGCCCTGGCGCCTGATGGAGACCTGCATAGTGCCAGGATGTAGGCCCTCAGAGTGGCCACCCGCTCTGTACGGAACTTGGTGTCGATCAGGTCCAGGTGGGTGCCCACCACCACCACCGCAGAGTTAGGGGCACGCGCCTACAGGTCAAAAGTTCAGCTTCAGAGGTCATATACAATGCCTTTCAAAACGTATTCACACAGACTTATTCCACATTTTGTTGTGTTAGACTGAATCTAATCAAGTTGTAGTGACATCCTAAGGATGATCAAGGGAAATTGGATGCACCTGAGCATTTGGAGACTCACAACAAAGGGGTGTGAATACTTATGTAGATTAGATATTTCTCCATTTCAATACATTTCCACTTTGTCATTATGGGGTATGGTCTATAGATGGGTGAGAAACACATCTATTTAATCCTTTTTGAATTCAGGCTGTAACACAATCAAATGTGGAATAAGTCAAATCAAATCAAATCAAATGTATTTATATAGCCCTTCGTACATCAGCTGATATCTCAAAGTGCTGTACAGAAACCCAGCCTAAAACCCCAAACAGCAAGCAATGCAGGTGTAGAAGCACGGTGGCTAGGAAAAACTCCCTAGAAAGGCCAATACCTAGGAAGAAACCTAGAGAGGAACCAGGCTATGTGGGGTGGCCAGTCCTCTTCTGGCTGTGCCGGGTGGAGATTATAACAGAACATGGTCAAGATGTTCAATGTTCATAAATGACCAGCATGGTCGAATAATAATAAGGCAGAACAGTTGAAACTAGAGCAGCAGCACAGTCAGGTGGAAGTTGAAACTGGAGCAGCAGCATGGCCAGGTAGACTGAGGAGTATGCTCAAGGAGTATGAATTCTTTCTGAAGGCACTGTAGGGTATGACCCCAAATAAGTGCTCTGACCCTGTGGCCCAGTACTTCACCCTGATCTCCCTCTCAGCCAGTAGCTGGTGGGATATTCATCTAAATAAATACAACACACTGACTTGGACAATAACATTTTTTGGTTCAGTAATAAAGTATTATAACGTGATTGTTTATCTAAATCAATTCTTCTGTGGATTCATTGGATTGTGTGAGTGAGTTTCCACTATATTTCCTACAACAGTGTGTGTCATTGGATTGTTGCTCTTTTATTTGTTATTTTATTTAGTAAAACTGCATTGTTAAGGCTTGTAAGTAAGCATTTCACAGAATACCTGTTGGATTCGGAGCATTTGACAAATACAATTTGATTTGATCAGTCCATTTTAAATGGATGAAGGGAAGTGAACAAGTGCACACTTCGAGCAGAAAGGTGGAGAATGAGGACACAGTCATTTCCAGGCTATGAAGGTGTTATGGTCTGTTTTCTTGATGTTTTACTTCAACAGGTTTGACATTTAGAATCCCAAAGGTCATTGTGGCCAGACGACTCATCCACGTCCTATGACCTGACCGTTTCTTCCCACAGTGGAAATAGACATGACCTTTGTAGTTAAAACCCTGACGCCTGTCAGTCACTTGAAAAAATACGATTGAGACTCTTTTATTCTCTCAAATACTTTTTACCATTGTTGTATAACACCTATAAAATAAAATGAATTATTTGTATAGAATATTGACAGACAGATGTTGTAGCCATGAAAAGATAGTGGAGTCAATTCAGGTAAAATCATTTAAGGAATTGAAAAAATGTATAATTGAAAATATAATCATGAAGAGGCTTTGGGTGAGCAGTTCTGTTCCCATTCAGTAGAATATACTTCTCCCCTCCAGACCAGGGTTCAATCCTACTGTTCTCCCACTAGTCTGCCTCTCCCTCTATTTCCAACTGTCTAATTCAAGTCAACATGTTTGGAATGTCTTTCTTTAATAAAAAGAAGAAACTAAATGGCATTGAAGTGTGACTAACATGTTTTCTGCCTCACCTCAATGTTAAGCAGCCAGGACTGTAGACTGGCTACAGCCTCCTCTCCCAGAGCTAGGTTCCATATGACGACGTACAGGGCCTTGTCTGTGAAGAAACACTGGTTGACCGTGGACATGTTGGCCGGTCCGCCGATGTCCCACACGTTGAACGCCACGGAGTCCGCCTGTTACGGTGGTGGAATTAAAACAAGAAACATTACATGTATAAAACAAATGACTACAAAATGATACCACAGTCAAAACCTACCTTAGTTGAATGACTGACTGAAAAAAAGAATATTTTGGAAATGCAATTCCTACTCCTTCTGCCTCAGTTCCACCCCTACGTCTATACAGGAGGACATGTGATTCCTACTCCTTCTGCCTCAGTTCCACCCCTACGTCTATACAGGAGGAGATGTGATTCCTACTCCTTCTGCCTCAGTTCCACCCCTACGTCTATACAGGAGGAGATGTGATTCCTACTCCTTCTGCCTCAGTTCCACCCCTACGTCTATACAGGAGGAGATGTGATTCCTACTCCTTCTGCCTCAGTTCCACCCCTACGTCTATACAGGAGATGTGATTCCTACTCCTTCTGCCTCAGTTCCACCCCTACGTCTATACAGGAGGAGATGTGATTCCTACTCCTTCTGCCTCAGTTCCACCCCTACGTCTATACAGGAGGAGATGTGATTCCTACTCCTTCTACCTCAGTTCCACCCCTACGTCTATACAGGAGGAGATGTGTTGTATTATTGTGTCAAGATGAGGGTTAATCTCTCTTGGACCGACGACGTAAAATAAATGTTATCCTAATCGAGCATCTGACGTAATTACACCAGATTTTATTTCTGGGTTTCCAAGATTAGGAATGGGTCAACATGACCGCCTTTGTGTTCCTTTGTAACATGACATAATCGTAGTAGCCATTCCAGGCTAAAAACAGACTGGCAGCCACACACACACGCCAGGCTCAAAACAAACTGGCAGCCAGGGTCAAAACAAACTGGCAGCCAGGGTCAAAACAAACTGGCAGCCAGGCTCAAAACAGACTGGCAGCCAGGGTCAAAACAAACTGGCAGCCAGGGTCAAAACAAACTGGCAGCCAGGGTCAAAACAAACTGGCAGCCAGGGTCAAAACAAACTGGCAGCCAGGGTCAAAACAGACTGGCAGCCAGGCTCAAAACAGACTGGCAGCCAGGCTCAAAACAGACTGGCAGCCAGGCTCAAAACAGACTGGCAGCCAGGCTCAAAACAGACTGGCAGCCAGGTTCAAAACAGACTGGCAGCCAGGCTCAAAACAGACTGGCAGCCAGGCTCAAAACAGACTGGCAGCCAGGCTCAAAACAGACTGGCAGCCAGGCTCAAAACAGACTGGCAGCCAGGCTCAAAACAGACTGGCAGCCAGGCTCAAAACAGACTGGCAGCCAGGCTCAAAACAGACTGGCAGCCAGGCTCAAAACAGACTGGCAGCCAGGCTCAAAACAGACTGGCAGCCAGGCTCAAAACAGACTGGCAGCCAGGCTCAAAACAGACTGGCAGCCAGGCTCAAAACAGACTGGCAGCCAGGCTCAAAACAGACTGGCAGCCAGGCTCAAAACAGACTGGCAGCCAGGCTCAAAACAGACTGGCAGCCAGGCTCAAAACAGACTGGCAGCCAGGCTCAAAACAGACTGGCAGCCAGGCTCAAAACAGACTGGCAGCCAGGCTCAAAACAGACTGGCAGCCAGGCTCAAAACAGACTGGCAGCCAGGCTCAAAACAGACTGGCAGCCAGGCTCAGCTTCACATTTGATTTTGTTGCCTTAAAATGTTATCTTATAAATGGACTCAAATGGATTTTTGTCCTACCGGTCTACACAACTTACTCTACAAAGTGGAAGAAAAATAAAGAAAATGTTCCTAATTCATTTAAAATAAAATATGTATTGATTGAGTATGTTTTCCCACCCCAGAGCAAATAGTTGATGGAAGTACCTTGGGCGTGTATTCTGTATGCATGTGTGTGTTCTCTTACGCTAGCTTTAACCCCATTGGGTCTGTCCAGTTCCCAAGTAGCTGTGCTGATGTTTCGTTCTGCAGGGGAGAAAGGGGAGGTCCTGCCTGTCTGCAACGCCTCCAGGAGGGCTGTCTTTCCCTGCCGAGGAGGACCAATCACAAGAAGCTTCAGCAGTTTACAGGGCTCCGCCTTCCGTAGGTGGGCTCGGAGGAAGGACAGCACTGATGCTGGACCTGAGAAAGGGGGATACCTAGTCAGTTGTACAAATTAATGCATTCAACTGAAATGTGTCTCCCGCATTTAACCCAACCCCTCTGAATCAGAGAGGTGCTGACGGCTGCCTTAATCCACATCCCCGTCATCTGACCCGGGGAGCAGTGAGACACGATTAAAAAACAAACACCCCAAAAAACACCACCCACCCACCCCCCCACCCACCCACCCCCCCACCCACACACACCCACCCACACACCCACACACAGTGTGGTGGTACTTTACCTTCTTTCCTGATGTCCTGGGGAACATTAGTGATGTTGAGGTCCTCAATGTCCAACTGCCACAGGTTAGAGAGCTGCCCCAACTCAGCTGGAAGCTCCCGAATACCTGGATTACTGTTCTCAGATCAGGGGAGAGAGAGATGGAGTTAGGTACTATACATTCAAGGATACCTGTGTTACTGTTCTCAGATCAGGGGAGAGAGAGATGGAGTTAGGTACTATACATACAAGGATACCTGTGTTACTGTTCTCAGATAAGGGGCGAGAGAGATGGAGTTAGGTACTATACATTCAAGGATACCTGTGTTACTGTTCTCAGATCAGGGGAGAGAGAGAGATGGAGTTCGGTACTATACATACAAGGATACCTGTGTTACTGTTCTCAGATCAGTGGAGAGAGAGATGGAGTTAGGTACTATACATACAAGGTTACCTGTGTTACTGTTCTCAGATCAGGAGAGAGAGAGATGGAGTTAGGTACTATACATACAAGGATACCTGTGTTACTGTTCTCAGATCAGGGGAGAGAGAGATGGAGTTAGGTACTATACATACAAGGTTACCTGTGTTACTGTTCTCAGATCAGGAGAGAGAGAGATGGAGTTAGGTACTATACATACAAGGATACCTGTGTTACTGTTCTCAGATCAGGGGAGAGAGAGATGGAGTTAGGTACTATACATACAAGGATACCTGTGTTACTGTTCTCAGATCAGGAGAGAGAGAGATGGAGTTAGGTACTATACATACAAGGATACCTGTGTTACTGTTCTCAGATCAGGGGAGAGAGAGATGGAGTTAGGTACTATACATACAAGGTTACCTGTGTTACTGTTCTCAGATCAGGGGAGCCAGAGGACCAGTTTGATGGGTGAATGTTAATGCGTTTACATCATATGATCTCTGAAAACATAGGGGACTGCTAATGGGACAGGGTGTTTCTCATCCTCAACATGTCCTGTTGCTTTGTGAATAAGTGAACATAGACAAACATTGGGAGAAACTAAATAATGGAATAATGGGCCAGTTTCCTGGACACAGATTAAACCTAGTCTTGGGCTAAGAACCACTTTCAATGGGTATTATTCCATGGAGGACTGACTGGTCATCATGTTGGGCTAAGAACCACTTTCAATGGGTATTATTCCATGGAAGACTGACTAGTCATCATGTTGGGCTAAGAACCACTTTCAATGGGTATTATTCCATGGAAGACTGACTAGTCATCATGTTGGGCTAAAAACCACTTTCAATGGGTATTATTCCATGGAAGACTGACTAGTCATCATGTTGGGCTAAGAACCACTTTCAATGGGTATTATTCCATGGAAGACTGACTGGTCATCATGTTGGGCTAAGAACCACTTTCAATGGGTATTATTCCATGGAAGACTGACTAGTCATCATGTTGGGCTAAGAACCACTTTCAATGGGTATTATTCCATGGAAGACTGACTAGTCATCATGTTGGGCTAAGAACCACTTTCAATGGGTATTATTCCATGGAAGACTGACTAGTCATCATGTTGGGCTTATTATTGCACTACTTTGGACCAGGGCCCATTGGGACGCCCATAGGTCTCTGGTCAAAAGTAGTGCACTATGTAGGGAATAGGGTGCTGTTTTGGACATAGCCCGTGTATTCCTGTTGGAGCCTCCAGTCTGGAAGACTGTGAGAAGTGGACAGAGAACAGTGACCCTGGTGACCCACAGAAAACAGCTGGCAACAGCTGCCTCCAAACCAGTTCCCAACAGGAAGGACTGGACAGGACAAGCAGAGAGTGGGGCTGTGTAGAAATACTCTAAAATGCTTCTTTATTAGCAGTGTGTGATGACAGGAATGGACAGATATCTACGTTACAGGTGTTCAGCTAGGTTGGTTAACACAGGATTTACAAGACGGCACAAACACATCTGAGACCCCCATGTTAGTTTTCAGCTGTTGTGTCCCACCTCAGTACGAGGAAGTTATGGAGGAAGGGGACCAGGAAATATGGGGAGTTAAGGAGATTGGGACTAAGCCTAGGGCACTTAAATTGGGATGAGAGCTTGGTGAGGAAAGCAGATGAGGAGACTAGTATAGTCAGTCTAGGGACGTAACTAGAGAAATGATGTGGTGAAAGAGCTGGGTGAGATTGATAGGAGACAGTGAAAAGAGACAAGGAAATGAGGCTAGTGTGATGAGGCTTGGGGCACTTACTTGGAGAGGTAGAGCTCCATGAGGTTTCTCAGGCCACACACGGACTGGGGCACACACTCCAGCTGGTTGTCGTTCAAGGAAAGCACTTCCAAAGCATCCCGCAAAATTACTGGAAACTCGATTGGGCATACTGTCAAGCAGGGGAAAGGCACACACACACACACACACACACACACACACACACACACACACACACACACACACACACACACACACACACACACACACACACACACACACACACACACACACTCTCACGGTCAATGACCATCAGCAGTCACTGCAGGATCAGGATGTACAGTATGGGGTTACTAATTGCTGGAGCGGTCAGAGAAGGGGGAGAGAAAGAGAGATATGGAGGGAGAGAGAGAAAAGAGAGATATGGAGGGAGAGAGAGAGAAAAGAGAGAGATGGAGGGAGAGAGAGAAAAGAGAGATATGGAGGGAGAGAGAAAACAGAGATATATGGAGAGAGAGAAAAGAGATATGGAGCGAGAGAAAGAGAGAAAAGAGTGAGATATGGATGGAGAGAGAGAAAAGAGAGATATGGAGGGAGAGAGTGAGAGAGAAAAGAGAGAGATGGAGGGAGAGAGTGAGAGAGGAAAGAGAGAGAGAGATATGGAGGGAGAGAAAGAGAGAAAAGAGAGAGATGGAGGGAGAGAGAAAAGAGATATGGAGGGAGAGAGAGAAGAGAGCGATATGGAGAGAGAGAGAAAAGAGAGATATGGAGAGAGTGAGAGAGAAAAGAGAGAGATATGGAGGTAGAGAGTGAGAGATAAAAGAGAGAGATATGGAGGTAGAGAGTGAGAGAGATATGGAGGTAGAGAGTGAAGAGAGAGATATGGAGAGAGAAAAAAGAGAGATATGGAGAGAGAGAGTGAGAGAGAAAAGAGGGAGAGAGTGAGAGAGAAAAGAGAGATATGGAGGGAGAGAGGGAAAAGAGAGCTATGGAGGGAGAGAGATAGAGAGAGAAAAGAGAGAGATATGGAGGGAGGGAGAGAGAGAAAAGAGAGTGAGAGAGCACAACTGGGTTAAGACTGTGTGGTCCAGATGACTGTGATGAGAGGCATAGAGGGGTTTCCAAACCACATGAGCAAGGGCTTTGGACCCAAATGTGACCAGCATCACTGCTCATATAGGCTGTTTATTAAACTCTGTCCATGCCAACCAGCAGACTGAGAATCTGACCAACCAACAAAGTAATTATTCTACCACAGTCCCAGTACAGACTGCCACAGTCCCAATACAAACTGCCACAGTCCCAATACAGACTGCCACAGACCCAGTACAGACTGCCACAGTCCCAATACAGACGGCCACAGTCCCAATACAGACTGCCACAGTCCCAATACAGACTGCCACAGTCCCAGTACAGACTGCCACAGTCCCAATACAGACTGCCACAGTCCCAGTACAGACTGCCACAGATCCAGTACAGACTGCCACAGATCCAGTACAGACTGCCACAATCCCAGTACAGACTGCCACAGACCCAGTACAGACTGCCACAGATCCAGTACAGACTGCCACAGATCCAGTACAGACTGCCACAGATCCAGTACAGACTGCCACAGATCCAGTTACACTCCAGTCCTGTTACAGACCACTTTAGATCGGTTCAGTCCAGTTCACTACAGTTCATTACAAACCACGACAGATTGGTCTAGTCCTGTTTAAGTCCAGTTCACTACAGTTCATTACAAACCACGACAGATTGGTCTAGTCCAGTTTAAGTCCAGTTCACTACAGACCACTATGGTTCAGTCCAGTCATGTCAAGTTTAAAAGTCCAGTCCATGTTAGACCACTAAAGTAACACTACAGTCAACAGCACCAGTCCACATGAGTCCGGAACCAGTACCTGGGTCCGGGTCTCTCCGGTGCCATGTGGTCAGGAAGGCCAGCTTCCTGGTTTTGGGTCCCTCCTCAGTCCTGAAACAAAACGGTTCCAACTTCCATCACATTCATGCATTCTTGGTTGTATTTTTTATTGTTTACCATGTCAGCTGAAAAGTGCTCATCTAGGATCAGTTTTTCCTTTGAGATTATAATGAGTAAGATTAGGGGCCTGAATAAAGATAGGGTGGGACCTGATCCTAGATCGGGAGTCCTACTCTGAGACGCTTGATGCATACAGCCCCAGGTACCATTACAGTAGTTTGCCCCTTCCCCCAAGTCCTGCCCCTTCCCCCAAGTCCTGCCCCTTACCCCAAGTCCTGCCCCTTCCCCCAAGTCCTGCCCCTTCCCCCAAGTCCTACCCCTTCCCCCAAGTCCTACCCCTTCCCCCAAGTCCTGCCCCTTCCCCCAAGTCCTGCCCCTTCCCCCAAGTCCTACCCCTTCCCCCAAGTCCTACCTCTACCATATTACCTTAATTAATCCATAGTACCCAACGCTAACACCAAAACGTTATAGACTAGGGTAAGGAGGAAGCTAGGGTTAAAAATGGAACCAGGTCTTGAAGTGAGTGGAAAATATTAAGAGTAAGAGGTTAAGGCCGTGTCCAGAAACAACTCCTAGGCCCTAGACACTTAAACTCCGTCCAGAAACAACTCCTAGCCCCTAGACACTTAGAACCAATCCAGAAACAACTCCTATCCCATAGAATCAAATCAAATGTATTTATAAAGCCCTTCTTACATCAGCTGATGTCACAAAGTGCTGTACAGAAACCCAGCCTAAAACCCCAAACAGCAAGCAATGCAGGTGTAGAAGGTGGCTAGGAAAAACTCCCTAGAAAGGCCAAAACCTAGGAAGAAACCTAGAGAGGAACCAGGCTATGTGGGGTGGCCAGTCCTCTTCTGGCTGTGCCGGGTGGAGATTATAACAGAACATGGGCAAGATGTTCAAATGTTCATAAATGACCAGCAGGGTCAAATAATAATAATCACAGTGGTTGTAGAGGGTGCAACAAGTCAGCACCTCAGGAGTAAATGTCAGTTGGCTTTTCATAGCCGATCATTAAGAGTATCTCTACCACTCCTGCTGTCTCTAGAGAGTTGAAAACAGCAGGTCTGGGACAGGTAGCACGTCTAGTGAACAGGTCAGGGTTCCATAGCCGCAGGCAGAACTCAGTATCTAGCACCTTCAGATCTACACAAGTAGTTGTTTCTGGACGGAGCCTAAGTGTGAGTGGTAAGATGTATGACCTTTCACCTACTTGCCCAGATGGTTCTTGGAGAGGTCAAGGGTTCTGAGCAGAGAGCATTTCCACTTGTTGGGTGCCGGGAGAGTGGAGATCTGATTCCTACACAGTCTGAGAGAGACCAGGGCCTGATGAAGAGAATGAGCGGGAGAGGGGGAGGGAGAGAAAGGGGAGAGAGGGAAAGAGAGAGAAAGAGACAGAGTGTCACCAAAGCATGGCCTGTGGTCATGACAACTTAATTTACATCTAGTGTCCCCATTTCCCTGTCTACCGTTGGCGTCACTCTCTCTCTTCACTCTCTCACTCTTCTGTTTCTCTTCCTCTATTCTATTCCAATGAAACACTGCAAATGCCATTATAATCAACAATCTGGCATTACTCATTCCTTCACAAATATTTGGAAAATTGCTTCATAAAGCCCATAGCATTCCTGAGGTATATTAAACATTCCATCCTTCTCCTCGGAATTCAGGAACCTAAATTAAACTTAACATCCGTTTCCATTCATTATTACTGTTACGCTAATATCTTTAAAACCTAATCAAGGGTACCGTGACTCATCGTACTAACGCTGAGAACAAGGTTGACGTTTTACGTATTCCAAACCAAATTGTGTTTTTTTGTTAGTTTCTTTACATTTTAAACTTATTTTGTACATAATGTTGCTGCTACCATCTCTTATGACCGAAAATAACTTCTGGACATCAGAACTGCAAATTCTCACCACACACTATCAGAAACCTTTTTTTCCTTTAACAAGTCGAGCCTGACGTGAATGACACACTGCTTTCCCGGGAACAGGCCCAGAGCCCCGTCATTTGCGTGAAGAGAAGGCGGAGAAAAAGGGGCCGGAGGGTGGGCTGCCTCCTGAGAATTAGTAGGCGATCGAATAAACCCCCACTTCCTTCCATTCTGCTAGCAAACGTGCAATCTTTGGAAAATAAATCAATGACCTACGTGGAAGATTAAACTAGCAATGGGACATTCAAAACTGTAATATCTTATGCTTCACGGAGTCGTGGCTGAACGACAGCATTATCAACATACAGCTGGCTGGTTATACACTGTATCGGCAGGATAGAACAATGGCGTCTGGTAAGACAAGGGGCGGCGGACAATGTATTTTTGTAAATAGCTGGTGTACGATATTTATTTGTGTATTTTTCGTAGCGGTCTAAATACCGCCACAGACTAACACACTAAGACTGCACTGAATGAGCTGTATTCCGCCATAAGCCAACAGGAAAACGCTCACCCAGAGGCAGCGCTCCTATTAGCCCGGGGACTTTAATGCAGGTGAAACATAAATCAGTCTTAACAAATTTCTATCAGCATGTTAAATATGCAACCAGAGGGAAAAAACAACAACAAAAACACTCTGGACCACGTTTAGTCCACACACACATAGATGCAGACATACAAAGCTCTCCCTCGCCCTCCATTTGGGAAATCTGACCATAATTCCATCCTCCTGATTCCTGCTTACAAGCAAAATTAAAGCAGGAAGCACCAGTGACTCAGTCTATAAAAAGTGGTCAGATGAAGCAGATGCTAAGCTACAGGACTGTTTTGCTAGCACAGACTGGAATATGTTCCGGGATTCCTCCGATGGCATTGAGGAGTACACCACATCAGTCAATGGCTTCATCAATAAGTGCATTGATGACGTCGTCCCCACAGTGACCATACGTACATATCCCAACCAGAAGCCATGGATTCCCTGCAACATCCGCACTGAGCTAAAGGCTAGAGCTGCCGCTTTCAAGGAGAGGGACTCTAAGCTCATAAGAAATCCCACTATGCCCGACGACGAACCATCAGAGGCAAAGCGTCAATACAGGACTAAGATCATATCGTACTACACCGACTCTGACGCTCGTCGGATGTGGCAGGGCTTGCAAACTATTACAGATTACAAAGGGAAGCACAGCCAAGAGCTACCCAGTGACATAAGCCTACCAGACGAGCTAACCTACTTCTATGCTCACTTCGAGGCGAATAACACTGAAACATGCACGAGAGCACCAGCTGTTATGGAAGACTGTGTGATCACGCTCTCTGCAGCAGATTTGAGTAAGACCTTTAAACAGGTCAACATTCACAAGGCCGCAGGGCCAGACGGATCACCAGGACATGTACTGCAAGCATGCACTGACCAACTGGCAAGTCTCTTCACTGACATTTTCAACCTCTCCCTGTCCTAGTCTGTAATGCGAACATGTTTTAAGCAAACCACCATAGTCCCTGTGCCCAAAAACACAAAGGTAAACTGCCTAAATGACTACTGTCATGACGTGGCCCTCTTTGGGTATAGCGAGTACCATCCCCCTCTCTCTCACCACCTCTCTCTTCCCCCTACACCCAGGCTCTGTTATCTCAGGTCGTAAATTCCATGAGGAGACTCTCTTCCCCCCCCAGCCATGCAGTATATAGAGAGTGGGTTCACAGTAGAACAAAGAAACGTATTTTACCGCACAGAACTTGAGAACTGAACAATATCCATGTTTTGGAGAATGTGTAAACGGTCGGTGGAGAATCCAGCTATGACCGGTCCATTTTGTTTAATGTTTGTGACCTCATGAGAGACAATACAGCCACATTACCATAACTCTGTTAATACAAGAGTCTCCGTTATGGCCTCCCGGGTGGCGCAGTGCCACCAGAGTCTCTGGGTTTGTGCCCAGGCTCTGTCGCAACCGGCCGCGACCGGGAGGTCCGTGGGGCGATGCACAATTGGCCTAGCGTCGACCGAGTTAGTGAGGGTTTGGCCGGTAGGGATATCCTTGTCTCATCGCGCACCAGCCACTCCCGTGGCGGGTCGGGCACAGTGCGCGCTAACCAAGGTTGCCAGATGCACGGTGTTTCCTCTGACACATTGGTGCGGCTGGCTTCCTGGTTGGATGCGTGCTGTGTTAAGAAGCAGTGCTGGTTGGGTTGTGTATCGGAGGACGCATGACTTTCGACCTTCGTCTCTCCCGATCCCGTCTCTACCACGAAATTGGGGAGAAAAGGGGGGTAAAATTGTAAAAAATACAATGTAAATAATTTATTTATTTATTATTATATAAAATGAATGAGTAAAGATGAAACTATTTGTGAAATTATGTAATGGGATTTTAAACTGTTTAATGAAAGAGAATCCAATTCCCTTTAAAGTGAACTAAGTCATTTGCCCCACCCATGAGCACAGACATTGATCTGGCATCATGGAACAGCCTTTTCTGCTGTTCCGAATATAACCCCCACCTGGAGAAGCCCACTTCAGACCAAGAGTACCTTGATTACCGAGAGGGCTAAGGTTTGAGTAGAGACCATGCATTCCTCAATTGTTGAATTCCTAACCAAACCACGTGGCGCATTGACTACACTGGTGGGACTATCGACTCTGAGACTATCGATACCGACAGAATAAGAGCAAATCTTCGATAATTACTAGTCTGCAGCTAGAATTTGTGTCGACAATGCAAAGACCGACAACCGCCGAAATATCTATTCTATAAGAACATTTCTGAATGGGACTCTGTAGTATCCATTCTAAAACAAAAGACTTCATGGGAGAGAGAGAGAGACTTGGAACTTTCCAACAGAAAGAAGGACGATTCCAACAGAGATCCCGACGACACACTGAGAGTAAATATATATATATTGATTGCAATTATTCCCGAATGAGTGAGCGTTCATGTGCAAAGGATTAGCATTTCAATTATAATAATTATCAACTGTGTTGTGACTCTGGTCTTTCCCGGCCTTCTCAGTCCACACCCACTTCCCTTAACCAACCAAGCTGCCATATCGGTTTAGCCCACTAGGGAACATTCCCTATCATTTCCTTGTAACCATCTACTGTTTGTTTGTTTGTTTGTGCATTTCTGTGATTATTTAGTTAGTTAGTAAATAAATTATTAAGACAATTGATGTATGGATGACCCATAGTGAAGGCTGGGTTCGTACAGATAACCAACAATTTACGACATTTGGAATGAGACTAATATGAGGTAAAGAATAATTCATTCATTAGAAGACTAATTGATCAGATATTAAAATATCTGAAAATGTATATATACATTTGTAATCTGAAGATTTTCCTTGGTGCCCCGACTTGCTAGTTAATTTCATTTACATGAGTAGTTTAATCACATAATAATAATTACAGAGAATTGATTTGATAAAATAACAGTCTTCAATTTAATGATGCCAAAGACACGATACTACCAACCCGTAGGACTCACGACTGTAGACATGAAGTGCTTTGAAAGGCTGGTCATGGCTCACATTCTGTTGTGTTATTGACTGTATGTTTGTTTATGTGTAACTCTGTGTTGTTGTTTTTGTCGCACTGCTTTGCTTTATCTTGTCCAGGTCGGAGAAGTAAATGAGAACTTGTTCTCAACTGGCCACCTGGTTAAATAAAGGTCAAAGTTTAAAAAAGAAACATCAACCCCCTTTATCCCAGAAACCCTAAACCCACTCCAAATTGCATACCGCCCCAACAGATCCACAGATGATGCAATCTCTATTGCATTTCACACTGCCCTTTCCCACCTGGACAAAAGAACACCTATGTGAGAATGCTGTTCATTGACTACAGCTCAGCGTTCAACACCATAGTGCCCTCAAAGCTCATGAATAAGCTAAGAACCCTGAGACTAAACACCTCCCTCAGCAACTGGATCCCCTCCTGTACTCCCTGTTCACTCATGACTGCAGTGGTAGGCCTGATCACCGACGAGACAGCCTATAGGGAGGAGGTCAGAGACCTAGCCATGTGGTGCCAGGACAACAACCTCTCCCTCAACATGATCGATGCAAAGGAGATGATTGTGGACTACAGGAAAAAGAGGACCGATCACGCCCCCATTCTCATCGACGGGACTGCAGTGGAGCAGGTTGAGAGCGTCATGTCCCTTGGTGTCCACATCAACAACAAACTAACATGGCCCGAGCACATCAAGATAGTTGTGAAGAGGACACATCACCAACAAACTAACATGGCCCGAGCACATCAAGATAGTTGTGAAGAGGACACATCACCAACAAACTAACATGGACCGATCACGCCCCCATTCTCATCGACGGGGCTGTAGTGGAGCAGGTTGAGAGTGACATGTCCCTTGGTGTCCACATCACCAACAAACTAACATGACCCGATCACGCCCCCATTCTCATCGACAGGGCTGTAGTGCAGCAGGTTGAGAGTGTCATGTCCCTTGGTGTCCACATCACCAACAAACTAACATGACCAGATCACGCCCCCATTCTCATCGACAGGGCTGTAGTGCAGCAGGTTGAGAGTGTCATGTCCCTTGGTGTCCACATCACCAACAAACTAACATGGCCCGAGCACATCAAGATAGTCGTGAAAAGGGCACAACAAAAGCTATTCCACCTCAGGAGACTGAAATGATTTGGCATGGGTCCTCAGATCCTCAAAAGATTCCACAGCTGCACCATCGAGAGCATCCTGACTGGTTGCATCACTGCCTGGTATGGTAACTGCTCGGCCTCCACAGAGGGTAGTGCCTACGGCCCAGTACATCACTGGGGCCAGGCTTCCTGCCATCCAGGACCTATACCAGGCGGTGTCAGAGGAAGGCCCTAAAAATAGTCAAAGACTCCAGTCACCCTAGTCATAGATTATTCTCTCTGCTACCACACAGCAAGCGGTACCAGAGCGCCAAGTCTTGGTCCAAGAGGCTTCTAAACAGCTTCTACCCCCAAGCCATAAGACTCCTGAACATCTAATCAAATGGTCACGCAGACTATTTGCATTGCCCCCCCTTTACACCACTGCTATTGCTATCAACTATGCATAGTCACTTTAATAACTCTACCTACATGTATATATTACCTCAACTAACCGGTGCCAGCACATTGACTCTGTACCGGTACCCCCCTGTATACAGTCTCGCTATTGTTTTTACTGCTGCTCTTTAATTACTTGTTACTTATTTCTAATTCATTTTAACTTCATTGTTGGTTAGGGGCTCGTAAGTAAGCATTTCACTGTAAGGTGAAATGTTGTATTCGGCAGCATGTGACTAGTAAAATTGGATTTTGATTTGATTTGAATCATTGTTTCAGTTGGGGTTCACTGACTGCAGAGTAGTACAGCAGTGCCACCTTGAGGTCATTGGGTAAACTACAGGTTTAATACAGAAATCCTCATCTTCTGAGTGGTTACTTAAAATAAAATAAATATTACCTTTATTTAACCAGGCAAGTCAGTTAAGAACAAATTCTTATTTTCAATGACGGCCTAGGAACAGTGGGTTAACTGCCTGTTCAGGGGCAGAACGACAGATTTTTACCTTGTCAGCTCGGGGATGTGAATTTGGTCTGGTCGCCCAAATACAGTAAAGCTTTTGGAGGTTTAGGGAGGCTTATCTAGGTTAGACCCATCAAGTCAACAAATCCAATGTTTCTAGCTAGGCCCAAACGGAATCAGCCATGAACCACCATGTAGGAAGCACTGCTCCCAGTGTTGTTAAGCTGCTTTGGCCTAGGCTTTAGCTCAGTGGGCTAACAGGGTTTCGAGTTGCGCATAATAGCCCAGGTATTGAACCTGTGATATGTACAGCTCAGACTGCCCAAATATTGAACCTGAATTACATGTGAAACTCAAAACCCTGTTAGCCCAGTGAGCTGAAGCCTAAGCCAAACAATGCTAGTGCTATTCATCCTTACCTCCAGCTCGAATATATAGGAGGGCAGCTCCTTGATGACGTTGTCTGAGAAATCCACCTCCTGCAGCTGAGTTCTCCAGAAGATGGAGATGGTATTGGGAAGACTCTCGATGGCGTTGGATGAGGCTCGACATTGCTTCTACGGAGGGGGGAAACACCAATCAATGACTCACAACATCCAGAAGATGTTTCAAAATCATCACTCAAGTTCTGAATACAAGAGGGCAAAGGAGGTGGTGAAGCGTCGCTGAGAGGAGTCTGTATGATTTAAAAGACATGACCACTTTCCATTTCAATACCTAGTACCTTCTTGCTTCTATGCCAACAATGGTCACACATCTATAAGGACTGGATAGGTGTAAGCAACTAGTATGATGGTTCTACCCAGCTCTCCATTGGAGCTTCCACCATATTCCTTTTACCAATCCAGTCCTTTCAGAACTGAGCATTTAAAAGGGGACAGGAGATACAGGAAGGTGCTAGGGAACCAAAAGGAACCAGGCCCTAGTTTATTCCTACCAGGGGAACCATAGAGATACAATGAATAGATATCTTTGAGAAGAACACTAAACAGGGTAGGATCTAAAAGAAGGTGCTAGGGTTCCAAATGGAACGAGGCCGTAGTGTCTAGTGTAGTGTCTGCCTACCAGAGGGCAGGCCCAGGGGTCAGGGAAGCTGGTGAGTCTGTTCCGGCAGACTTTGAGGGAAGTGAGGGATTTGAAAGAGTGAAGAACAGCAGAGGGAAGACTGGTCAGACAGTTGTCAGACACATCCAGCTCCTCCAGCTTACGCAGACCTATCCAGTTAGTACCTGAGGAGGAGCAGAAGAGGACAATCAATTCATTCATCAGTCTTCATTTGTAGAAACCAAAACATTTTGTACAAGGTAGCAATACAATGTGCTTCACATTAACAAATAAAGACAAAATAGATAGCAGAGAAACAATTTGAGATCAGAATAAAATCCTAATAACCCTTCTAAGAACATACTGATATACATTTGTGACAAAGAGCAAAGACCACTCTGACATGCAGTGGATCATACCATTAGGAATGTCAAACAGGGAGGTGAGCTTGTTCTTAGCAGCAGAGAGCCTCTGGACTCTGGTGAGATGGAGCAGTCCGGACGGCAAACTGGTCAACTCATTCTGAGACAGATTCACCTGGCGAAGTCTACAGTAGGACAGGAGCAGAGAACGAACACACACACGTCAGGATTAAGTGAGATGCTGAGGTTAACAATACAACATAGATCAGCAGAACAGCAGACTACAGATATTAGATACACAGAATGGACAAAACATGAAGAACTCTTTCCATGGCAGACTGACCAGGTGAACCCAGGTGAAAGATATGGTCCCTTATTGATCCATTTCAAGTAAGTGTAGATGAAGGGGAGGAGACAGGTTAAAGAATGCTCTTTAAGCCTTGAGACAGTTGAGAGATGGAGTGTGTTTGTGTGCCATTCAGAGGGTGACTGGGCAAGACATAACATGTAAGTGCCTTTGAACAGGATATGTAGTAGATGTCAGGCACACTGGTTTGTGTCAACAACTGCAATGCTTCTGGGTATTTCATGCTCAACAGTTCCCATGTGTATCAGGAACGGTCCACCACCCAAAGGACATCCAACTTGACACAACTGTGGGAAGCATTTGAGTCAACATGGACCAGCATCCCTGCTTTCATGCTCAACAGTTTCCCATGTGTATCAAGAATGGTCCACCACCCAAAGAACATCCAACTTGACACAACTGTTGAAAGCATTTGAGTCAATATGGACCAGCATCCCTGTGGAACGACACCTTGTAGAGCCCATCCCCCAACAAATTGACGCTGTTCTGAGGGCAAAAGGGAGGGTGCAACTCACTCACATTTACACTTATAGTCAGTGTAAATGTGTGTGTACACTGTACACACTGCAGTGGACCTGTTTAACTAGAATAGTAAACTAACAAAACAACCAACTGGGGACATTTTGTTAGTCAAATGCTATCTCTAGGGTGTTTAAGGTTAAGTTTAGGGTTAGCAGCTAGGTTAATGGTTAAGGTTAGGTTTAGGTTTAGGGTTAGCAGCTAGGTTAAGGGTTAAGGTTAGGTTTAGGGTTAGCAGCTAGGTTAAGGGTTAAGGTTAGGTTTAGGGTTAGCAGCTAGGTTAAGGGTTAAGGTTAGGTTTTCAGGTTAGGGAAAATAGTATTTTGAATGGGACTGAATTGTGTGTTCCCACAAGGGGGTTGTGTGTGTGTGTGTTAGGGCTGGCTGATATATGAAACCTCTCGCTTCCCCTCTTTACACACACAGACCAAGCCCCTCCCCCTGCCACTCACAACAAAAAAAATGGATGGGTCGTATGGACACAAACACATTGAGACATTATTTTACTGTAATGGAGGAGACGTTAACCTGGAGACTGAAACACATTGAGACATTATTTTACTGTAATGGAGGAGACGTTAACCTGGAGACTGAAACACATTGAGACATTATTTTACTGTAATGGAGGAGACGTTAACCTGGAGACTGAAACACATTGAGACATTATTTTACTGTAATGGAGGAGACGTTAACCTGGAGACTGAAACACATTGAGACATTATTTTACTGTAATGGAGGAGACGTTAACCTGGAGACTGAAACACATTGAGACATTATTTTACTGTAATGGAGGAGACGTTAACCTGGAGACTGAAACACATTGAGACATTATTTTACCGTAATGGAGGAGACGTTAACCTGGAGACTGAAACACATTGAGGCATTATTTTACTGTAATGGAGGAGACGTTAACCTGGAGACTGAAACACATTAAGACATTATTTTACTGTAATGGAGGAGACGTTAACCTGGAGACTGAAACACATTGAGGCATTATTTTACCGTAATGGAGGAGACGTTAACCTGGAGACTGAAACACATTGAGACATTATTTTACTGTAATGGAGGAGACGTTAACCTGGAGACTGAAACACATTGAGACATTATTTTACTGTAATGGAGGAGACGTTAACCTGGAGACTGAAACACATTGAGACATTATTTTACCGTAATGGAGGAGACGTTAACCTGGAGACTGAAACACATTGAGACATTATTTTACTGTAATGGAGGAGACGTTCAACCTGGAGACTGAAACACATTGAGACATTATTTTACTGTAATGGAGGAGACGTTAACCTGGAGACTGAAACACATTGAGACATTATTTTACCGTAATGGAGGAGACGTTAACCTGGAGACTGAAACACATTGAGGCATTATTTTACCGTAATGGAGGAGACGTTAACCTGGAGACTGAAACACATTGAGACATTATTTTACTGTAATGGAGGAGACGTTAACCTGGAGACTGAAACACATTGAGACATTATTTTACTGTAATGGAGGAGACGTTAACCTGGAGACTGAAACACATTGAGACATTATTTTACTGTAATGGAGGAGACGTTAACCTGGAGACTGAAACACATTGAGACATTATTTTACTGTAATGGAGGAGACGTTAACCTGGAGACTGAAACACATTAAGACATTATTTTACTGTAATGGAGGAGATGTTAACCTTTCTAACCATACCCTGTTTATGTCTCAACTACTCAGATTGAGAGCGGAACAAACGAGAGTATCGATAAACATTGATTCTGGAAATGTAACGCTCAGTTTGTTGCGCGTAGCATTGCGGTACTACGTACCGCTAACAGCATACTAGCTGTCTAGTTTGTGTTTTATAAATGTGCAATAAGCATAAAACACAATTCTATTAGGAATTACAAACTCATTCTCATTCTGAGAAAGAAGGTAGGCCACTTGATTTCAACACCTGAAACGTTGACAGGCTAGCAGGCTGTTCAAACAGTTGGAGAGGACAGAAGGGTGTGTTCATAACAATTCAACTGTTCTCCAGTGTTAGCTAGCAAATAGATTCAAGTTGGCTAAACTTGAAATATTAACATTAGCTGGCACGTGGGCTTGTGCTTGAGAGTTTGTTGATGAGACCTGTGTTCATTTCTATAAGCCTGCTACAAGTTATGCATAATGCATGGTTCTGGTTCAATTTGTAACAAAAAGGTCATTTTCA
This sequence comes from Oncorhynchus kisutch, assembly GCF_002021735.2. NCBI lineage: Eukaryota > Metazoa > Chordata > Actinopteri > Salmoniformes > Salmonidae > Oncorhynchus > Oncorhynchus kisutch. Next base: position 5,029,120 of record NW_022261980.1, on the reverse strand, counting down.
TACAGACTTGAAAGCCGATCAGTGATTATTGCAAAAAAGCAGGTTAAACTATTTTGATAAAATAATGAAATTATTAGTCATATGGTTGTGTAAGGTATAATTTCACAAACCCTGATGTATTAGATTACAGCTGACTGCAGTGTATTTGACCTTGAAATCCTACAACAAAGCTTATATAGTGAAATATGTTTAAAAGATATCATGAATCATCCATAAGTTTGAAAAAAATCTATTTATGATTTTTAGGCCATACCGCCCAGCCCTAGTGTGTGTGTGTGTGTGTGTATCTGCACCTACACATCTACAACCTATCTGTGAATGTGGAGCAGCACCTGGAGCAGATGATCTCCTGTGAGCTCTGTGCTGTGTGCAGCTCTTTGAACCGGTTGTTGGAGAGGTCTAGGGTCCGGAGCTGTATGAGCCCCCAGGGAACCACGGAGGGCAGGGAGCTGAGGCTGTTACAGGACAGGTCCAGGTGGGAGATACGGGACGACACGTCCATGAACCAGTCCAGCTCCAACCACGGCAGCTTCAGACCTGACCAACGGCCACATAGTAGCTAGAGGGGGAGAGAGGAAACAACATGTTGGCTGACGCTTTTATGGTGCACAACACACACACACACACACACACACAACACGTCTGGCCTGACCAACACACTGGGTAAAACATAACACATTCACAGAGAGAAAAATACATACATATGCAGACACACAATGGAGACACACAAACACAAACACATAAACGCAGACACACAAACACAGACACACAAACGCAGACACACAAACGCAGACACACAAATGCAGGCAAACGCAGACACACAAACGCAGGCAAACGCAGACACACACACATAAACGCAGGCAAACGCAGACACACAAACGCAGACACAAACAAACGCAGACACACAAACGCAGACACAAACAAACGCAGACACACACTCACACAAATACACACACACCTCCCCTCAGTTACCTTTTCTCCCGCTGGTTCTGTGTGTGTGTCTGCTTCTTCTACCAGTCGTTGTTCAACGAGCAGTCTGCTGAAGGCTGGATAATCCATCAGGGTGTAGGAGGACAGCCCAGCGCCATTCTGCAGCAGGAATCTAGCTATCTCCTCATTACCTACATAGAACACAGTTAGATGTCTGGACGTTCTGAACAGACCCCTGGTCTAAGATAACAGGAAGTACTCCTCTCTTCACCAATATGCCCAGAGTAGGCTGAAGTTGCTCCTAGACACTGATTTTGAGTGAGTTTTGCCCTCTAATGGTTAAGCGTAGGGGAAGCTGATCCTACACTACATCATAAAGCCAGAATAAGGAAGTGAGTTGAATTGGAGACACAGTAGAGTAGGAGGAAATCCCCGTCTGCTGTTTTCAGCCTGACAACACACCACAGTAGGAATGTCTAACTCTAACATTTGGTCCGAAGTGGTTCATATGTAAGCGTACATCAAATCTAATCAACTTCTATTGGTCACATACACATATTTAGCAGAGGTTATTGTGGGTGTAGCAACATGCTGGTGTTCCTAGTTCCAACAGTGCAGTCATATCCAATAATGCGAGAAATAATTCTTACAAAAAATTAAAACGCAAGATACAGTGCAAACTTCTATACTTGACTGTGTTCTCTACTTTTGTGTGAGGCGTGTGTGTGTGTGTGTGGTTTATGTGTGAGATATTTGTAGGCTGTGTTCGTTTGTGTGTGTAGGTATACACATACACACTACTGTTCAACAGTCTGGGGTCACTTAGAAATGTCCTTGTTTTTGAAAGAAAAGCACATTTTTTTGTCCATTAAAATAACATCAAATTGATCAGAAATACAGTGTAGACATTGTTAATGTTGTAAATTACTATTGTAGCTGGAAATGGCTGATTTTTAATGGAATATCTACATAGGCGTACAGAGGCCCATTATCAGCAACCATCACTCCTGTGTTCCAATGGCACGTTGTGTTAGCTAATCCAAGTTTATCATTTTAAAAGGCTAATTGATGATCAAAACCCTTTTGCAATTATGTTAGCACAGCCGAAAACTGTTGTACAGTGCCTTGCGAAAGTATTCGGCCCCCTTGAACTTTGCGACCTTTTGCCACATTTCAGGCTTCAAACATAAAGATATAAAACTGTATTTTTTTGTGAAGAATCAACAACAAGTGGGACACAATCATGAAGTGGAACGACATTTATTGGATATTTCAAACTTTTTTAACAAATTTATTTTGGGGGGGGTTGCATTTGATTTACACAACATGCCTACCACTTTGAAGATGCAAAATATTTTTTTATTGTGAAACAAGAAGAACTTGAGCGTGGATAACTATTCACCCCGCCATCTTACAGCTGCAAGTCTCTTGGGGTATGTCTCTATTAGCTTGGCACATCTAGCCACTGGGATTCTTCAAGGCAAACTGCTCCAGCTTATTCAAGTTGGATGGGTTCCGCTAGTGTACAGATCAAATCAAATGTATTTATATAGCCCTTCTTATATCAGCTGATATCTCAAAGTGCTGTACAGAAACCCAGCCTAAAACCTCAAACAGAAAGCAATGCAGGTGTAGAAGCACGGTGGCTAGGAAAAACTACCTAGAAAGGCCAAAATCAGCCATCTTTAAGTCATACCACAGATTCTCAGTTGGATTGAGGTCTGGGCTTTGACTAGGCCATTCCAATACATTTTAATGTTTCCCCTTAAACCACTCTAGTGTTGCTTTAGCAGTATGTATGCTTAGGGTCATTGTCCTGCTGGAAGGTGAACCTCCGTCCCAGTCTCAAATCTCTGGAAGACTGAAACAGGTTTCCCTCAAGAATATCCCTGTATTTAGCGCCATCCATCAATTATGACCAGTTTCCCAGTCCCTGCCGATGAAAAACATCCCCACAGCATGATGTTGCCACCACCATACTTCACTGTGGGGTGTTCTCGGGGTGATGACAGGTGTTGGGTTTGCGCCAGACATAGCGTTTTCCTTGATGGCTAAAAAGCTCAATTTTAGTCTCATCTGATCAGAGTAGATATATAGATCTGTCCATATATTTGGGGAGTCTCCCACATGCCTTTTTGCAAACACCAAATGTGTTATCTTTGGTATTTTTGTTGCCTCTCTGACGAATGCCCTCCTTGCCTGGTCCGTGAGGTTTGGTGGGCGTCCCTCTCTTGGCATGTTTGTTGTGGTGCCATATTCTTTCAATTTTTCAATAATGGATTTAATGGTGCTCCGTGGGATGTTCAAAGTTTCGGATATTGTTTTTATAACCCAACCCTGATCTGTACTTCTCTACAACTCTGTCCCTGACCTGTTTGGAGAGCTCCTTGGTCTTCATGGTGTCACTTGCTTGGTGGTTCCCCTTGCTTGGTTGTGTTGCAGACTCTGGGGCCTTTTAGAACAGGTGTATACAGTGCCTTGCGAAAGTATTCGGCCAGAGATCCTCACTGAACCTCTGGAGAGAGTTTGCTGCACTGAAAGTAAAGGGGCTGAATAATTTTGCACGCCCAATTTTTCAGTTTTTGATTTGTTAAAAAAGTTTTAAATATCCAATAAATGTCGTTCCACTTCATGATTGTGTCCCACTTGTTGTTGATTCTTCACAAAAAAATACAGTTTTATATCTTTATGTTTGAAGCCTGAAATGTGGCAAAAGGTCGCAAAGTTCAAGGGGGCCGAATACTTTCGCAAGGCACTGTACTAATTAAAGAAGCAATAAAACTGGCCTTCTTTAGACTAGTTGAGTATCTGGAGCATCAGCATTTGTGGGTTCGATTACAGGCTCACAATGGCCAGAAATGTGCCATTGGAACACAGGAGTGATGGTTGCTGATAATGGGTCTCTGTACGCCTATGTGGATATTCCATTAAAAATCAGCCATTTCCAGCTACAATAGTCATTTACAACATTAACAATGTCTACACTGTATTTCTGATCAATTTTATGTCATTTTAATGTGCTTATCTTGCAAAAACAAGGACATTTCTAAGTGAAGCCAAACTTTTGAACGTTAGTGTATGTGTGTACAGTATGTGAAGTATATGTACAGTGTGTGTCTTGCTGTCTACCTGCGCGTGCAGCAGCGTAGAGAGGCAGCCCCGTGATGACAGCAAACTCCTCCTGGTGGATGGCACAGTCCTCAGCGTCGGCATGGTAACCCTGTACCAACATTCTAACCACCTCCAGGTGACCCTGTTGGCACGCCGACACCAACATCCAGTTCAACAGATCTCTGTGGACAAACGGACCTGAGAGAGACATGCAATCTGTTTATCATCTACTAACTATGATTACTACACACACTCACAGCACAACACAGACAGACCCACACACTCAAATGCACCACGTCTCACACACACACACACACACACACACACACACACACACACACACACACACACACACACACACACACACACACACACACACACACAGTTACTATCTATTAACTGCTACACAAACACAGGTGGAAAATGTCACACACACACACACACACACACACACACACACACACACACACACACACACACACACACACACACACACAGCATTGTCACCTGGTACTGAGTCGAGCAGCTCTCTGACCAGGCTGACATGTCCATAGTGTGCAGCCAGGATGGCGGGGTTCCCCTCCGATGGCTCCAGGGGCAGGGGCACATGGGCCTCATGGAGGAGGTAACTCACGCTCTCCTCATCACCATGCTGGGTGGCCACACACAGGAGACGCAGCTGAGGAAGGGACGGGAATAGGACCAGTTAGTATATTAGTAGATAGTCATGGTTTGTTCAAGTCCACCTCTACCATAGGCTCCACCTAGCTGATCTGTAGCCAACTCTTCATTCACTGTCATGCTGTACAGTTGGGAGCAGGGGGACATTTCATTTCAATCACAGTCAATCCAGGAAGTACATTGAAATTCCAATTCTCTTCAAATGTTTTTCAATTAGGAACATTTGGAATTGGAATTTGGTGTTGTTTCTGAATTGATTGGAATTGAAAACTACCTTTAAGGAAGTTTTGACACCAAGGGTAACTATGGTTTTGATAGCATTTAGTAACTTTTCCCACTCAATTCTGCAGCAAATTGGTGCTGTGACTTCGTTGCAGCAACAGCAAAATGTCATCTAGTGACAAATCAAGGAGCTAATAGCTATTCTCACTGAATATATGTTGGCAACAATGTCTGCAGCCAGGTAAAAACATGAGCATCAAAGATGATGTAATGGCACCATCAGGTGGGCAATCAATGTACGACACATCCACACATCCAGTATGGAACGAGGCGACCAATAGGATGAGTTAGCCACAGCACATCAAGTATGGAACGAGGTGACCAATAGATGAGTGTTAGTGCTTGGCTGAAATAGAATTAGGGCTGTCCTCAATTAAAGAAAAAATATTGGTTGACCGAAAGTTGTTTGTTCTTTTGACCAATCGATTTGTCAAAATTTTAAGCCTGTATTTTTCCATTTATAGACACACCCTACGTGTTTTAATAAAATCAACTATATGTATTGAGCTTGTCTGATGCTTTAAGCTTACGGTTTGATGAAATAAGAAATGCCTCAAGAGGGCACCAGAGATCTAGATAACCTGACCCAACTATTCTCCTCCCGCAGATTATGCCGTTACTCTCCTGAAGTTGCCGGTAATAGGCTACAGGAGGACTCGGCAACCTTTCTCATGTGGAATGCCGATTTATCTTACCAATTCTACCGATCTCCGTGCCAGTTATGTTTTGCATAAACACATTTTCGTGAAGCAGTTTCATTTAATTTATAATATCTTCATATCTCAAAATCATTGTCATGTGGTTAATCAAAATTCTATCCAAAAGAAAATGATAAACCTAAAAAGTAACTTCTACTGCCATTGCCAACTATGTAAAAATTGCCTACATAAAACCAAACAGTACCAGCACACAAAATGAGTACCAGAACCTATTTCAGCCCAAGTCAAGCACTGATAAGATGTAATCAGGTAGGCCTATTTTATGCCGTTTCCACTGGATCAGAGCATGACATTGTTCCCTTTCACACTGAGTGGTTACCGAAAGGGAGAGAGCTGGAAAGACTTTTCTAATACATTAAGGAACTATTGTAATTCACAATTAATATAAAAACAGACTTTGTTTGCTTGCTGTTTAAGGTGAAGAAAACTTTACTCATTCGTGGTGGTGCGTTAAGCCAATCAGAAATACTATCAGATCCCCAAATGAACACATTTATATACATTTGCGCACAGGCCAGGTAGCCTATAGGTCTACTTCTATGTATAATCAGGCCAGGTAGCCTATAGGTCTACTTCTATGTATAATCAGGCCAGGTAGCCTATAGGCCTACTTCTATGTATAATCAGGCCAGGTAGCCTATAGGCCTACTTCTATGTATAATCAGGCCAGGTAGCCTATAGGCCTACTTCTATGTATAATCAGGCCAGGTAGCCTATAGGCCTACTTCTATGTATAATCAGGCCAGGTAGCCTATAGGCCTACTTCTATGTATAATCAGGCCAGGTAGCCTATAGGCCTACTTCTATGTATAATCAGGCCTGGTAGCCTATAGGCCTACTTCTATGTATGATCAGGTCAGGTAGCCTATAGGCCTACTTCTATGTATAATCAGGTCAGGTAGCCTATAGGCCTACTTCTATGTATAATCAGGCCAGGTAGCCTATAGGCCTACTTCTATGTATAATCAGGCCAGGTAGCCTATATGCCTACTTCTATGTATAATCAGGCCAGGTAGTCTATAGGCCTACTTCTATGTATAATCAGGCCAGGTAGTCTATAGGCCTACTTCTATGTATAATCAGGCCTGGTAGCCTATAGGCCTACTTCTATGCGTGAGCATCCTTACTCAACATTGACAGCAGCGCTCCGAACAAAAGACAATGACTAAATTGACAAAACTTGTAAATGGAATGAAATAAACCAAAACTTGTATCTCACAAGTGTAGCAGCATAGGTTGTACGTCTGCAAACAATGTGTCCACACCAACAATGAGAACAGGAAGACTGGAATAATAACATTGAATGCATTAACAGAAATGACCATAACCAAATGAACAGACATGGTAGATGAGACATTATATTAATTTACGGTCATTGTACTACTGGTGATATGTAAATGGAGAAGTGATATAAACTAACAAATGCAAACAATTCACACAATGAGTTGATGAAACAATGAATGTGCACAAATTGGCGGGAGAGAGCGCATTCTGTAGAGAGAAGTGCATTGTACATCTGGGCGCTGCATTGGCCATGCAGCATTTACGATGTAACGGCCTCAGCAGGGGTCGGGGCGTTCATACTTCTTGTGCTTCGTGGAGCAGTGCAGAGCTGTTGTCAAGGAAGTGAGTTTGTGTTTTCTACAGGATGTATCCCCCTCCACCTACTGTCAACCAACCATGTCAATGCAGACACAGAACCCACTGCATTGTTACAACATTTGGAAAGCGCATGGCGATGGGGTACAGAGCTGGATTTGGCCTTTGCATGCCTCTGAAGGCGCCACAATTGCGTCACACAGACCCAAAGCCACAACAGAATCAGAAGAAAAGTTTCTGAGAGTCAACAGCTTGCGTGATAGGCGGCTCACAGGACAACAGCTTCGAGCTGTTATGTGAAGGGAGTAGTACACAGCGTTGTATGAGATCTCCAGTTTCTTGGCAATTTCTCACATGGAATAGCCTTCATTTCTCAGAACAAGAATAGGCTGACGAGTTTCAAAAGAAAGTCTTTGTTTCTGGCCATTTTGAGCCTGTAATCAAACCCACAAATGCTGATGCTCCAGATACTCAACTAGTCTGAAGAAGGACAGTTTTATTGCTTCTTTAAATCAGCACAACAGTTTTCAGCTGTGTGAACATAATTGCAAAAGGGTTTTCTAATGATCAAATAGCCTTCTACAATAAAGAACTTGTATTAGCTAACACAGCTGCCATTGGAACACAGGAGTGATGGTTGCTGATAATGGGCCTCTGTGCACCTAACATTAACAATGTCTACACTGTATTTCTGATAAATGTTATTTTAGTGGACAATTGTTTTTGCTTTTCTCATACATGTTACTGCTTGAGTAAAACAAATCTCCGGCCGATCAACAGCCTAATGACCAAACAATTGACCAGTCGACTAATAGAATACTGTGCTCACTGACTGTTGTTCTCTAGGACCAGAGTTGGACCTGGTCTCTGTTCTCATTTAACAGAAACCACAGACAGTTCCAATGCTGAACTTTGTGATAGTATTGTAGACAAGCACTGGATGGCAGGGTAACTGTTTGAAATATTGATATATATTAACTGTATCGACCAACGGAATACTTTTCGATTCCTTTGGGCACCATGCACTCTGCACACTGTTGTGTTGCCCTACTTCTTACTTAAAGGTGTTTTAAGCCCTGGAGAGAGTTGACAAGCTGCTTTCAAGCACACAGACCTCGTTCATCTATAATTCCTGGTTACCACTGGCCAACGTTGTGAGGAAGCCTAAAAGTAGCAGTATGAATCAAGCGTCGGGGTATTTTAGGGTACAAGAACAGAAGCCATGTAACTAAAAAAACAGTTCTGCTTTTTCAATCGGACACACAATTGTTTCATAGGCATGTATGAATTTAACATTATCTCTAGTCAACCTGTATTACCAGTTCTCAGGAACATGGCAGTAACTGGGTCTCCACATCTCCAGTCAACCTGTATTACCAGTTCTCAGGAACATGGCAGTAACTGGGTCTCCACATCTCCAGTCAACCTGTATTACCAGTTCTCAGGAACATGGCAGTAACTGGGTCTCCACATCTCTAGTCAACCTGTATTACCAGTTCTCAGGAACATGGCAGTAACTGGGTCTCCACATCTCTAGTCAACCTGTATTACCAGTTCTCAGGAACATGGCAGTAACTGGGTCTCTACATCTCCAGTCAACCTGTATTACCAGTTCTCAGGAACATGGCAGTAACTGGGTCTCCACATCTCTAGTCAACCTGTATTACCAGTTCTCAGGAACATGGCAGTAACTGGGTCTCTACATCTCCAGTCAACCTGTATTACCAGTTCTCAGGAACATGGCAGTAACTGGGTCTCCACATCTCCAGTCAACCTGTATAACCATTTCTAAGGAACATGGCAGTAACTGGGTCTCCACATCTCCAGTCAACCTGTATTACCAGTTCTCAGGAACATGCCAGTAACTGGGTTTCCACATCTCCAATCAACCTGTATTACCAGTTCTCAGGAACATGGCAGTATCTGGGTCTCCACATCTCCAGTCAACCTGTATAACCAGTTCTCAGGAACATGGCAGTAACTGGGTTTCCACATCTCCAGTCAACCTGTATTACCAGTTCTCAGGAACATGGCAGTAACTGGGTCTCCACATCTCCAATCAACCTGTATTACCAGTTCTCAGGAACATGGCAGTAACTGGGTTGTATTCAGTAGGGAGAAAACGTCTTGAAACGCAGTGAAACCTGGCGGTACTAGCTGAACTCGTTCGATAATAGCCGGAACATATGCTGGTGTGTCAAGTGTTAAGTTACTGTGAGCTCCACATCAAATCTATTCCTGAATGACAGGAAGACAAGTAGATAAAGGTAACCAAGGGTAACACTGAACACTCTAGGAAAGGAGAAGTGAGTTTGGCAGCATGGGTGTTTGGAACCTACCGTATGCACGCGCACACACACACACACACACACACACACACACGCGCACGTGAGATTACTGTCCCATAATGATCCATACTGTAATGAGATTACTGTCCCATAATGATCCATACAGTAGAGATTCCTGTCCCATAATGATCCATACAGTAATGAGATTACTGTCCCATACAGTAATGAGATTACTGTCCCATAATGATCCATACAGTAATGAGATTACTGTCCCATACAGTAATGAGATTACTGTCCCATAATGATCCATACAGTAATGAGATTACTGTCCCATAATGATCCATACAGTAATGAGATTACTGTCCCATAATGATCCATACAGTAATGAGATTACTGTCCCATAATGATCCATACAGTAATGAGATTACTGTCCCATAATGATCCATACTGTAATGAGATTACTGTCCCATAATGATCCATACAGTAATGAGATTACTGTCCCATAATGATCCATACAGTAATGAGATTCCTGTCCCATAATGATCCATACAGTAATGAGATTCCTGTCCCATAATGATCCATACAGTAATGAGATTACTGTCCCATAATGATCCATACAGTAGAGATTACTGTCCCATAATGATCCATACAGTAGAGATTACTGTCCCATAATGATCCATACAGTAGAGATTACTGTCCCATAATGATCCATACAGTAATGAGATTACTGTCCCATAATGATCCATACAGTAGAGATTACTGTCCCATAATGATCCATACAGTAGAGATTACTGTCCCATAATGATCCATACAGTAATGAGATTACTGTCCCATAATGATCCATACAGTAGAGATTACTGTCCCATAATGATCCATACAGTAGAGATTACTGTCCCATAATGATCCATACAGTAGAGATTACTGTCCCATAATGATCCATACAGTAGAGATTACTGTCCCATAATGATCCATACAGTAGAGATTACTGTGCCATAATGATCCATACAGTAATGAGATTACTGTAATCTAGGTAAATAAGTGATGTGTCAGTAGAACAGAGGTAATAAAGAAACATGGAATCAGTACTTGAACTGGTTCTGTATTGAAGGGAGTATTTCATAGTGCTTATGGAGAGGCAGGAGAGAGAAAGGCAGAACTAGGCCACTTGTCTCCTGACACTGTGTCTGGCAGGCTGGGATCCACTCCAAAACAACAAGCGCAGTACACCCACTCTAGAATATCAACAAACTATCACATAACTAGAGTACCACTCAGATAACACACACACATTCACACAATCACACACACAGTCTTTAGATAACACCCCTATCTAGCATCAACAACTACAGCATCAAATTAAACTCACACACACACAGTACAGGACCAAGTCAAAGCCACAGACATGTGGGGTGTTGCTGTCTTTATGTCAAGGCAGTGGGACTGTTGTTGAACAATGAGGGCTGTAGGACCATGAGGGGCAGTAGGACTGATCAACAACATACCATGATGCAACCTTACACATCTCTTATTCACACACACACACAGTGACATGTAAATACACACACACACACACACACACACACACACACACACACACACACACACACACACACACACACAGTGACATGTAAATACACACACACACACAGTGGCATGTAAATACACACACACAGTGGCATGTAAATACACACACACACAGTGGCATGTAAATACACACACACACACACACACACACACACACAGTGGCATGTAAATACACACACAGTGACATGTAAATACACACACACACACACACACACACACACACACACACACACACACAGGCATGTAAATACACACACAGTGACATGTAAATACACACACACACACACACACACACACACACACACACACAGTGACATGTAAATACACACACACACACAGTGACATGTAAATACACACACACACACACACACACACACACACACACACACACACACACACACACACACACACACACACACACACACACACACACACAGTGACATGTAAATACACACACACACACACACAGTGACATGTAAATACACACACACACACAGTGACATGTAAATACACACACACACACACACACAGTGACATGTAAACACACACACACACACACACACAGTGACATGTAAATACACACACACACACACACACACAGTGACATGTATATACACACACACACACACACACAGTGACATGTAAATACACACACACACACACACAGTGACATGTAAATACACACACACACACACACACACACACACACACACACACAGTGACATGTAAATACACACACACGTAAATGAATGTTGACATGTTGTTGTCCCACACCAGGAGGATATGACACATTAGATGGTTACAGTCACACCAAAACAATCTCTGTATCACACATTATACAGCACATATCTGCATTAGGCTAGAAACACAATGGCCTCCACATGGCAAGCGCTCTCATTTAGTGTGTGTGTGTGTGTGACAATGTTTGTGCATGCAAGGATATGAAGGTGTGTATGTGAGACAGATCCGTCTCGGATTTTGTGCGCGTGTGCATGCGTGTATTTTCGAGACAGGTCTCTCTGTTCTACTCACCCCCTCTGTTCCACTCACCCCCTCTGTTCCACTCACCCCCTCTGTTCCACTCACCCCCTCCAGCCGAGGACTAGCTGCACTACACTCCACACAGCAGGCTTGCTGGATCAGCTCCCGGGCCCTGCTGCTCTCCCCTTCCCCGTACGCTGCCTGGATGTTCTCCAGGGTTGGAGACGGACCCAGAGAGGAGGCTCCACCGCTGCCCATCGCAGACGCCTTGGCTCCCATGTTCTCCACTGCCAAAGAACCTGGGGAGAGGAGGACAGAGGAAGAGAAGATAACAGAACAGAAGAGAACAGAAGAGAGGAGAAGGAACAGAGAAGAGAGGAGAAGACAGAAGAGAGGAGACAGAAGAGAAGATAACAGAAGAGAGGAGAAGGAACAGAGAAGAGAGGAGAAGGAACAGAGAAGAGAGGAGCAGACAGAAGAGAGGAGACAGAAGAGAGGAGACGGAAGAGAAGATAACAGAATAGAGGAGAAGGAACAGAGAAGAGAGGAGAAGACAGAAGAGAGAAGACAGAAGAGCGGAGACAGAAGAGAGGAGAAACGGAACATACTTCCATTAGATCAGACCAGCTGCAGTCTAACACAGTAACAGAATATTGGGGGAGTAGGCGTGCACAGAGCACCGGTGGCAAGTAAGAAATAGGTCACCCTGCTAAAGAATGCAGTCTCTCTCTCTCTGGATACTGGACTAGTGTTGGAATTTGGTGTGAACACACACACACACACACACACACACACACACACACACACACAATAAGAAGCTCTCATGTTCATTCCGAAACATCAGTTTGCACTAATGAATAAACCTGGGGTTTATCATCCTTTGGAAAGAGTGAAGTGATATCTCAATACAGGTCAGTATTACTTCACTTCAGTGGTTCCAGTGTGGTAATAATGTCTGTCATCAACCAGGGCTTTAGAACGGGTGGTAAATCCTACCTAGATTCTCACAAGCCCTGATTGAACATCACTTGAGTATGCTGGTCTTCATACACACAGTGGGTCAGTTCATGGGGTGAACAATCCACATAGAAAAGCAATGGGCATTTTAAACATGTCCATTCATCCTCTGCACTGAAATTGAATCAATCCCAGCCCTGGTATCTATAGATTATAGTATATATAGATTATAGTTGACCTGAGTTGGTGACCTTAAAGGACTAGGCATGGATCGTGTTAATTAGGCACAAGAGGAAAACAGACTGAAACAAGGAGGGACTACATGGACTTGTCCAATAAGAAACACTCATTGTTTTTCCCATTGTGTGCCCTAATATACACAACCCTGGATTGGTTTGAATCCACTTACAACACAACAGAGAAGTACTCATCAAGTCTGATGATGGCTCCTTATTCTACCACTGGGATGACACCTATTCCCCCTCTCTCTTCTCCAGAACCTGTCAGGCGGCCACTACTAATCCTTTCTTTAGGCTTTGCATTGACAATATCACTGGTCAATATGGGGTCTTCTGTATGTATGTATGGGATTCTGAGGTTATCTTGAGAAGATCAATTCCTGTGTGTGATCTAATATAGAGACTCAGAGACTGTAGCCATGTCTTTCCCTTTAAACCGTGCGCGTCCCTCGTCCCTGTAACCGTGCACGTCCCTTTAAACAGTGTGCGTCCCTCGTCCCTGTAACCGTGCACGTCCCTTTAAACAGTGCGCGTCCCTTTAAACCGTGCGCGTCCCTGTAACCGTGCGCGTCCCTGTAACCGTGCGCGTCCCTTTAACGCGTCCCTGTAACCGTGCGCGTCCCTGTAACCGTGCGCGTCCCTTTGAACCGTGCGCGTCCCTTTGAACAGTGCGCGTCCCTGTAACCGTGCGCGTCCCTGTAACCGGGCGTGTCCCGCGTCCCTGTAACCGGGCGCGTCCCTCGTCCCTGTAACCGGGCGCGTCCCTCGTCCCTGTAACCGGGCGCGTCCCTCGTCCCTGTAACCGGGCGCGTCCCTCGTCCCTGTAACCGGGCGCGTCCCTCGTCCCTGTAACCGGGCGCGTCCCTCGTCCCTGTAACCGGGCGCGTCCCTCGTCCCTGTAACTGGGCGCGTCCCTGTAACTGGGCGCATCCCTCGTCCCTGTAACCGTGCGCGTCCCTGTAACCGTGCGCATCCCATTAAACCGTGCGCGTCCCTCGTCCCTGTAACCGTGCGCTTCCCGCGTCCCTGTAACCGTGCGCATCCCTCGTCCCTGTAACCGTGCGCGTCCCTCGTCCCTGTAACCGTGCGCGTCCCTCGTCCCTGTAACCGTGTGCGTCCCGCGTCCCTGTAACCGTGCGCGTCCCGCGTCCCTGTAACCGTGCGCGTCCCGCGTCCCTGTAACCGTGCGCGTTCCGCGTCCCTGTAACCGTGCGCGTCCCTGTAACCGTGCGCATCCCGCGTCCCTGTAACCGTGCGCGTCCCTCATCCCTGTAACCGTGCGCGTCCCGCGTCCCTGTAACCGTGCGCGTCCCTGTAACCGTGCGCGTCCCTGTAACCGTGCGCATCCCGCGTCCCTGTAACCGTGCGCGTCCCTCGTCCCTGTAACCGTGCGCGTCCCGCATCCCTGTAACCGTGCGCGTCCCGCATCCCTGTAACCATGCGCATCCCTCATCCCTGTAACCGTGCGGGTCCCTTCAAACCGTGCGGGTCCCTTCAAACCGTGCGGGTGCCTGCAGCCCCGAGCGTCTCTGCAGCCCCGAGCGTCTCTGCAGCCCCGAGCGTCTCTGCAGCCCCGAGCGTCTCTGCAGCCCCGAGCGTCTCTGCAGCCCCGAGCGTCTCTGCAGCCCCGAGCGTCTCTGCAGCCCCGAGCGTCTCTGCAGCCCCGAGCGTCTCTGCAGCCCCGAGCGTCTCTGCAGCCCCGAGCGTCTCTGCAGCCCCGAGCGTCTCTGCAGCCCTGAGCGTCTCTGCAGCCCCGAGCGTCTCTGCAGCCCTGAGCGTCTCTGCAGCCCTGAGCGTCTCTGCAGCCCTCTAATGTGGGCCTGCTGCTGCTACATGTATGTATAATTAATATGATGAGAGTCTGACTGGGCTATAAAGGCTGTATGAGAAAGCCAGAGGGACTGTAGCCATTAGACCTGCCTGCACCCCAATGCGTCAATACCGTCCTCCTGGCCAGTCTGTGTGTGTGAAGAGACCTTGAAGGGCAAAGCAGAGCACAGACCAGACGGCAGAACAAGCAGAGTGCTCTCCCTCTATCCCCTCCTAAATCTGTCCATCTGATAGACAGAACAACAAGGAAGAGTCCTCCCCCTCCTAAATCTGTCCATCTGATAGACAGAACAACAAGGAAGAGTCCTCCCCCTCCTAAATCTGTCCATCTGATAGATAGAACAACAAGGAAGAGTCCTCCCCCCCCTAAATGTGTCCATCTGATAGACAGAACAACAAGGAAGAGTCCTCCCCCTCCTAAATGTGTCCATCACCAACAGTAAACACAAGAATAGCTAGCGCACCTCTCCACCTCCTCCAGCTAAATGTGTTATCCGTGTGGGGATGTATCCCATAATATCACATCACAATGTGCAGAATGTTTCCTGATAGGTGAAGATGTAGGCCTATGACGTCACAGATACAGATATATTAGTGTCTGTGTATGACACAATCTGACCCTTATAGGAATGTATAGGTAGACTTGCAAAACGATGGTAGCTTTTCCAAAACTCCCAGGTTCTCCAGAAATCCCTGTAAAAAGATTCCCAGAATCAGAAAGGTATATGCAGAAAATACAGAATCCTCCAACTAGTATTTCTGAAAACCCTGGGAATTTGGGGAAAGTGATGTGAACGTTGTAACCCTAGTTAGTAGTTTGGGTATTGGATCAGGCAGTGTCTCAACTCTACTCTTCATTAAAGTTACCTATTAGGTGAAACTGACACGTCCCTTTAGGAAACTAAAAAAAGGAACAAATGACTTCAAACCGTGAACACAGTTTTCCCTTCTGACATCATAGCGTGACAGAACAGCAGAATATATCATACGGATGCTCCTCTCTTTAGTTTCATCAACATAAAAGGCGCTGGGGCGAAATGTGGCGCTTTTCAACAAATGTGGATTATAGTTTAAGGAAATCTCACCTTTACTGCATTGAAGAGGTGTTAAGCAAAGGGACTTCCTGTCTCAATGAAGATGAATTGCATTTGAATGAGTCACCGTGGATGCACAGGGACATGCGATACAATCGTCCCCATAGAGACAGTGTTGGTCATTGGATCAGTGTGTGTCTGTCATTACTATAGGGATGCATTGTCTGCAGAGTGACAGCAATCTCAGTAATCTGCTGATTGATTGGCTCATTCTGTGTAGCAGGATCCTTAATCATTTCATTTCTGTGATTGGACAGGAGGGGAGCCATTCTGGGCTGCATTCCATTTCAAAAGATTTTCCTCCACCCTTCTGCCCTTTTTCACCCCCTGAGGTAGGTAGGTTTAAAGGTATAAACCCCATCAGGTCCGTCACATTCATGTCCGTTATTAAGTCAGTGCAGGAGTTTATGATGTAGTCTCTCATACTCTCCCACTGGGATGTATTACTAAGATACAGTATTTAACCAGGAAGCCCCATTGAGATAAATCAAGTCTTTCTGAAGGGAAACCTGGAACTGTCAGAGTGTAATGTAGAGATGACAATTTAAGGCACCATCAATACACAAAGGGCAAAGATGCCCAATGGCATTGATGATCAATAAAGAACAAGATAATCAACATAAGGAGATGTTTCTTTTGAGAACTACAGTTCCAGCACCATGGAAAGATTTCCATGTCTCAAAAGTATTTTAGAGGACACCTTGATTTTCTATCAAGATACAAAACACTCCCATCAGGCCTTCAATGTCTTGTTTAAAAATGCTGTTGCCTACTAGTCTACGTCCAATAACCTAGTTAGTTCATATGTGACGGGCTCAGCACCGACTCTAGAATAGATGAAAGACGGTTGTTTCAGTGATGTTGATACCTTCAATTAAGCCTGGACATTCAACAACAGCAACACCTCACACTGTGATACTGATGAAATAGTCAGTGATTTAATCAAGTCAAATCAATGATCTACCCAACACTGGCTGAATTCTGACAAACATCTGTCACTTACTGTCATTCTATCTAAAAGCCTTGCACTTTAGATCCAAGTTAAATAGTGTATCTATACAGGTAGCAGGGTTGGGGGCGATTCCTTTTCAACTCAGTCAATTCAGGAAGTAAAGTGAAATACCAACATGTTACTAAAGTGTCACCACTCTTGAAAATGACCCCGACCCTAATATAGGGATGTATATATTTTCCCCCCAATGCCAAATATTAAATCAAACAATCAATCAACGGGTCCAAAGTGTATAGTCACAGTGTATAGTCACAGTGTATAGTCACAAAGTGTATAGCCACAAAGTGTATAGTCACAAAGTGTATAGTCACAAAGTGTATAGTCACAAAGTGTATAGTCACAGTGTATAGCCAAAGTGTATAGCCACAAAGTGTATAGTCACAAAGTGTGTAGTCACAAAGTGTATAGTCACAGTGTATAGTCAGTGTATAGCCACAGTGTATAGCCACAAAGTGTATAGTCACAAAGTGTAGTCACAGTGTATAGTCACAGTGTATAGTCACAGTGTATAGTCACAAAGTGTATAGTCACAAAGTGTATAGTCACAGTGTATAGCCACAAAGTGTATAGTCACAGTGTATAGCCAAAGTGTATAGTCACAGTGTATAGCCACAAAGTGTATAGTCACAGTGTATAGTCACAGTGTATAGCCACAAAGTGTATAGTCAAAGTGTATAGTCACAGTGTATAGCCACAAAGTGTATAGTCACAAAGTGTATAGTCACAGTGTATAGTCACAAAGTGTATAGTCACAAAGTGTATAGTCACAGTGTATAGCCACAAAGTGTATAGCCACAAAGTGTATAGTCACAGTGTATAGTCACAGTGTATAGTCACAGTGTATAGTCACAAAGTGTATAGTCACAGTGTATAGCCACAAAGTGTATAGCCACAAAGTGTATAGTCACAGTGTATAGTCACAGTGTATAGTCCCAGTGTAGTCACAAAGTGTATAGTCACAGTGTATAGCCAAAGTGTATAGCCACAGTGTATAGCCACAAAGTGTATAGTCACAGTGTATAGTCACAAAGTGTATAGTCACAGTGTATAGTCAAAGTGTATAGTCACAGTGTATAGTCACACAGTGTATAGTCACACAGTGTATAGTCACAAAGTGTATAGTCAAAGTGTATAGTCACAAAGTGTATAGTTACAGTGTATAGCCACAAAGTGTATAGTCACAGTGTATAGTCACAGTGTATAGTCACAGTGTATAGTCACAAAGTGTATAGTCACAGTGTATAGTCACAGTGTATAGCCACAAAGTGTATAGTCACAGTGTATAGTCACAGTGTATAGTCACAGTGTATAGCCACAAAGTGTATAGTCACAGTGTATAGCCACAGTGTATAGTCACAGTGTATAGCCACACAGTGTATAGCCACACAGTGTATAGCCACACAGTGTATAGCCACACAGTGTATAGTCACAGTGTATAGCCACGGTGTATAGTCACAGTGTATAGCCACAAAATGTATAGTCACAAAGTGTATAGTCACAGTGTATAGCCACAAAGTGTATAGTCACAGTGTATAGTCACAAAGTGTATAGTCACAGTGTATAGTCAAAGTGTATAGTCACACAAAGTTTATAGTCAAAGTGTATAGTCACAGTGTATAGCCACAGTGTATAGTCACAGTGTACAGTCACAAAGTGTATAGTCACAGTGTATAGCCACAGTGTATAGTCACAGTGTATAGTCAGTGTATAGCCACAGTGTATAGTCACAGTGTATAGTCACAAAATGTATAGTCACAAAGTGTATAGTCACAGTGTATAGTCACAAAGTGTATAGTCACATAGTGTATAGTCACAGTGTATAGTCACAGTGTATAGCCAAAGTGTATAGTCACAAAGTGTATAGCCACAAAGTGTATAGCCACAAAGTGTATAGTCACAGTGTATAGTCACAAAGTGTATAGTCACAGTGTATAGCCACAAAGTGTATAGTCAGTGTATAGTCACAGTGTATAGTCACAGTGTATAGTCCCAGTGTAGTCACAAAGTGTATAGTCACAGTGTATAGCCACAAAGTGTATAGTCACAGTGTATAGTCACAAAGTGTATAGTCACAGTGTATAGCCACAAAGTGTATTGTCACAGTGTATAGCCACAAAGTGTATTGTCACAGTGTATAGTCAAAGTGTATAGTCACAGTGTATAGTCACACAGTGTATAGTCACAAAGTGTATAGTCAAAGTGTATAGTCACAAAGTGTATAGTTACAGTGTATAGCCACAAAGTGTATAGCCACAAAGTGTATAGTCACAGTGTATAGTCACAAAGTGTATAGTCACAGTGTATAGCCACAAAGTGTATAGTCACAGTGTATAGTCAAAGTGTATAGTCACAGTGTATAGTCACACAGTGTATAGTCACAAAGTGTATAGCCACAAAGTGTATAGTCACAAAGTGTATAGTCACAAAGTGTATAGTCACAAAGTGTATAGTCACAGTGTATAGCCAAAGTGTATAGCCACAAAGTGTATAGTCACAAAGTGTGTAGTCACAAAGTGTATAGTCACAGTGTATAGTCAGTGTATAGCCACAGTGTATAGCCACAAAGTGTATAGTCACAAAGTGTAGTCACAGTGTATAGTCACAGTGTATAGTCACAGTGTATAGTCACAAAGTGTATAGTCACAAAGTGTATAGTCACAGTGTATAGCCACAAAGTGTATAGTCACAGTGTATAGCCAAAGTGTATAGTCACAGTGTATAGCCACAAAGTGTATAGTCACAGTGTATAGTCACAGTGTATAGCCACAAAGTGTATAGTCAAAGTGTATAGTCACAGTGTATAGCCACAAAGTGTATAGTCACAAAGTGTATAGTCACAGTGTATAGTCACAAAGTGTATAGTCACAAAGTGTATAGTCACAGTGTATAGCCACAAAGTGTATAGCCACAAAGTGTATAGTCACAGTGTATAGTCACAGTGTATAGTCACAGTGTATAGTCACAAAGTGTATAGTCACAGTGTATAGCCACAAAGTGTATAGCCACAAAGTGTATAGTCACAGTGTATAGTCACAGTGTATAGTCCCAGTGTAGTCACAAAGTGTATAGTCACAGTGTATAGCCAAAGTGTATAGCCACAGTGTATAGCCACAAAGTGTATAGTCACAGTGTATAGTCACAAAGTGTATAGTCACAGTGTATAGTCAAAGTGTATAGTCACAGTGTATAGTCACACAGTGTATAGTCACACAGTGTATAGTCACAAAGTGTATAGTCAAAGTGTATAGTCACAAAGTGTATAGTTACAGTGTATAGCCACAAAGTGTATAGTCACAGTGTATAGTCACAGTGTATAGTCACAGTGTATAGTCACAAAGTGTATAGTCACAGTGTATAGTCACAGTGTATAGCCACAAAGTGTATAGTCACAGTGTATAGTCACAGTGTATAGTCACAGTGTATAGCCACAAAGTGTATAGTCACAGTGTATAGCCACAGTGTATAGTCACAGTGTATAGCCACACAGTGTATAGCCACACAGTGTATAGCCACACAGTGTATAGCCACACAGTGTATAGTCACAGTGTATAGCCACGGTGTATAGTCACAGTGTATAGCCACAAAATGTATAGTCACAAAGTGTATAGTCACAGTGTATAGCCACAAAGTGTATAGTCACAGTGTATAGTCACAAAGTGTATAGTCACAGTGTATAGTCAAAGTGTATAGTCACACAAAGTTTATAGTCAAAGTGTATAGTCACAGTGTATAGCCACAGTGTATAGTCACAGTGTACAGTCACAAAGTGTATAGTCACAGTGTATAGCCACAGTGTATAGTCACAGTGTATAGTCAGTGTATAGCCACAGTGTATAGTCACAGTGTATAGTCACAAAATGTATAGTCACAAAGTGTATAGTCACAGTGTATAGTCACAAAGTGTATAGTCACATAGTGTATAGTCACAGTGTATAGTCACAGTGTATAGCCAAAGTGTATAGTCACAAAGTGTATAGCCACAAAGTGTATAGCCACAAAGTGTATAGTCACAGTGTATAGTCACAAAGTGTATAGTCACAGTGTATAGCCACAAAGTGTATAGTCAGTGTATAGTCACAGTGTATAGTCACAGTGTATAGTCCCAGTGTAGTCACAAAGTGTATAGTCACAGTGTATAGCCACAAAGTGTATAGTCACAGTGTATAGTCACAAAGTGTATAGTCACAGTGTATAGCCACAAAGTGTATTGTCACAGTGTATAGCCACAAAGTGTATTGTCACAGTGTATAGTCAAAGTGTATAGTCACAGTGTATAGTCACACAGTGTATAGTCACAAAGTGTATAGTCAAAGTGTATAGTCACAAAGTGTATAGTTACAGTGTATAGCCACAAAGTGTATAGCCACAAAGTGTATAGTCACAGTGTATAGTCACAAAGTGTATAGTCACAGTGTATAGCCACAAAGTGTATAGTCACAGTGTATAGTCAAAGTGTATAGTCACAGTGTATAGTCACACAGTGTATAGTCACAAAGTGTATAGCCACAAAGTGTATAGTCACAGTGTATAGTCACAGTGTATAGTCACAGTGTATAGTCACAGTGTATAGCCACAAAGTGTATAGTCACAGTGTATAGCCACAGTGTATAGCCACAGTGTATAGTCACAGTGTATAGTCACAGTGTATAGCCACACAGTGTATAGCCACACAGTGTATAGTCACAGTGTATAGCCACGGTGTATAGTCACAGTGTATAGCCACAAAATGTATAGTCACAGTGTATAGTCACAGTGTATAGCCACAGTGTATAGTCACAGTGTACAGTCACAAAGTGTATAGTCACAGTGTATAGCCACAGTGTATAGTCACAGTGTATAGTCACAGTGTCACAGTGTATAGTCACAGTGTATAGTCACAAAGTGTATAGTCACAGTGTATAGTCAGTGTATAGCCACAGTGTATAGTCACAGTGTATAGCCACAAAATGTATAGTCACAGTGTATAGCCACAAAATGTATAGTCAAAGTGTATAGTCACAGTGTATAGCCACAAGGTGTATAGCCACACAGTGTATAGTCACAGTGTATAGTCACAGTGTATAGCCACAAAGTGTATAGCCACAAAGTGTATAGCCACAGTGTATAGCCACAAAGTGTATAGTCACAGTGTATAGCCACAAAGTGTATAGTCACAGTGTATAGCCACAAAGTGTATTGTCACAGTGTATAGTCAAAGTGTATAGTCACAGTGTATAGCCACAAAGTGTATAGTCACAGTGTATAGCCACAAAGTGTATAGCCACAAAGTGTATAGCCACAAAGTGTATAGCCACAAAGTGTATAGTCACAAAGTGTATAGCCACAAAGTGTATAGTCACAGTGTATAGTCACAAAGTGTATATTCACAGTGTATAGTCACAGTGTATAGTCACAAAGTGTATAGTCAAAGTGTATAGTCACAAAGTGTATAGCCACAAAGTGTATAGCCACAAAGTGTATAGTCACAGTGTATAGTCACAAAATGTATAGTCACAGTGTATAGTCACAGTGTATAGTCACAGTGTATAGTCACAGTGTATAGCCACAGTGTATAGCCACAGTGTATAGTCACAGTGTATAGCCACACAGTGTATAGCCACACAGTGTATAGTCACAGTGTATAGCCACGGTGTATAGTCACAGTGTATAGCCACAAAATGTATAGTCACAAAGTGTATAGTCACAGTGTATAGCCACAAAGTGTATAGTCACAGTGTATAGTCAAAGTGTATAGTCACACAAAGTTTATAGTCAAAGTGTATAGTCACAGTGTATAGCCACAGTGTATAGTCACAGTGTACAGTCACAAAGTGTAAAGTCACAGTGTATAGCCACAGTGTATAGTCACAGTGTATAGTCACAGTGTATAGTCACAGTGTATAGTCACAAAGTGTATAGTCACAGTGTATAGTCACAGTGTATAGTCACAGTGTATAGCCACAAGGTGTATAGCCACACAGTGTATAGTCACAGTGTATAGTCACAGTGTATAGCCACAAAGTGTATAGTCACAGTGTATAGCCACAGTGTATAGCCACAGTGTATAGTCACAGTGTATAGTCACAGTGTATAGCCACACAGTGTATAGCCACACAGTGTATAGCCACGGTGTATAGTCACAGTGTATAGCCACAAAATGTATAGTCACAAAGTGTATAGTCACAGTGTATAGCCACAAAGTGTATAGTCACAGTGTATAGTCAAAGTGTATAGTCACACAAAGTTTATAGTCAAAGTGTATAGTCACAGTGTATAGCCACAGTGTATAGTCACAGTGTACAGTCACAAAGTGTATAGTCACAGTGTATAGCCACAGTGTATAGTCACAGTGTATAGTCACAGTGTATAGTCACAGTGTATAGTCACAGTGTATAGTCAAAGTGTATAGTCACAAAGTGTATGGTCACAGTGTATAGTCACAGTGTATAGTCACAGTGTATAGCCACAAAGTGTATAGTCACAAAGTGTATGGCCACAAGGTGTATAGCCACAAAGTGTATAGTCACAAAGTGTATGGCCACAAGGTGTATAGCCACAAAGTGTATAGTCACAGTGTATAGCCACAAAGTGTATAGTCACAGTGTATAGCCACAAAGTGTATAGCCACAAAGTGTATAGTCACAGTGTATAGTCACAGTGTATAGCCACAAAGTGTATAGTCACAGTGTATAGCCACAAAGTGTATAGCCACAAAGTGTATAGTCACAGTGTATAGCCACAAAGTGTATAGTCACAGTGTATAGCCACAAAGTGTATAGCCACAAAGTGTATAGTCACAGTGTATAGCCACAAAGTGTATAGCCACAAAGTGTATAGTTACAGTGTATAGCCACAAAGTGTATAGTCACAGTGTATAGCCACAAAGTGTATAGCCACAAAGTGTATAGCCACAAAGTGTATAGTCACAGTGTATAGTCACAGTGTATAGTCACACAGTGTATAGTCACACAGTGTATAGTCAAAGTGTATAGTCACAAAGTGTATAGTCACAAAGTGTATAGTCACAAAGTGTATAGTCACAAAGTGTATAGTCACAGTGTATAGTCACAGTGTATAGTCACAGTGTATAGTCACAAAGTGTATAGCCACAAGCATAAAAAGAGATTTCCCGAAACCCAGTCAGTCAGAGTGAAAATTACATCTTCAGGGTCCTCATCTCTCTCTGAATTAAAAACATGCCTCTACTAGCCTACAGTTCACACAGCTGCACTGGTAAACAATCAGATCCTACAGGCTAACACTAGCGTCAATCACAGCTAAAGTACATTAAACCCACAGATTTACCACTAATCTGATGTAGCATTAGCTTTAGCCACACGTACAACAACATGCCCTGTACATATGTTCTAGACTGTAAACAAGACTATATTCACCCAGCTAGCTACATCGGCTACACAGTGACTACAGTGAGCAGTGTTACTCTGGGCTAGGGCATCAGCCACATGTCCTGTAGCATACCTGTTCATAGTATGAGACTGGACCCTTCTCTTTTCTTCCATCTCCCCATGGCATTCAGATCGCTTGTTCCTTTTCTCATACAGCCTTTCCCTCTTCCCTCCTTCCTCTGTAGTGTGTTATGTATCCAAGGAGCCTCTCTCTAGCCTGTCTGCATGGCCGATGGCTCTCTCTGCATCCCTCCCTCTACCTCCCTGGCTGTGCACTCAGAGCAAGTGTCAGAGAGAGAGAGGGGGGGGGGGTGATGCTTCTTTGTTTGGCAGCCCCAGCCACCAGTCTCCCTCCCTCCTGACTCCTCCCGGAGTGTCCTAAAGGGAAGGTAATGATGATATGTCTCTGCCTCTCAGTCTTTATCCCCTATCTATCTCTACCCCACCACCCATCCCTGCAGAGTGTAACCCAACCCTCCTCCTCTCTTCTCTGCCTGCTTCCCCCGGGATAGAGGACTGGGGAGGACTTCACTTAGCACACAGCCTCACAGAGAGGAAAAGAGAGATGGAGAGAGACAGAGAAAGGGGAGTGGGAGAGAGACAGAGAGAGAGGGAGAGAGAGAAAGGGGTGGAAGAGAGAGAGAGAGAGAGACAGGGGAGAGGGAGAGAGAAAGGGGTGGAAGAGAGAGAGAGACAGGGGAGAGGGAGAGAGAAAGGGGTGGAAGAGAGAGAGAGACAGGGGAGAGGGAGAGAGAAAGGGGTGGAAGAGAGAGAGAGACAGGGGAGAGGGAGAGAGAAAGGGGAGTGGAAGAGAGAGAAAGAGAGGGAGAGGAGAGAAAGGGGAGTGGGAGAGAGATAGAGAGAGAGAGGGAGAGAGAAAGAGAGAGGGAGAGAAAGGGGAGTGGAAGAGAGACAGAGAGCAAGAAAGAGAGGAGTGGAAGAGAGAGCGAGAGCGAGAGAGAAAGAGGAGAGAGAGAGAGAGGTAGAGGTGGAGACAGAGCTGCATTTCCTATTACACTGTGACAAATACTCAGACCTAAGAGAATATTTATTTCCCCAAATTTTTATTCAATACAAAGAATTTGAAACTATAAAAGATGAAGAAAAAATCTAATATTTATTGGGTGAAAAGCCTAAATGTGCAGTTTTGGCAGCCAAATATGTGTCCTCCTGTCACGCCCTGGTCAAAGTATTTTGTGTTTAACTTTATTATTTGTTCAGGCCAGGGTGTGACATGGGGTTATTGTATTGTCCTATTGGGATTAGTGGTTGATTAGGGGTGTGTCTTGTATAGGCTTGGCTGCCTGAGGCGGTTCTCAATCTGAGTCAGGTGATTCTTGTTGTCTCGGATTGGGAACCGTATTTAGGTAGCCTGAGTTTCACTTTGTATTTCGTGGGTGATTGTCCTATCTGTCCTTAGTGTCTTTGTTCCTGTCGCATTGTTAGTTGACACAAGTATAGATTGTTTCGGTTTTCATTACGTTTATTGTTTTGTAGTGTTTTGTGTTATTTCATGTTACGTTTGTTTGATTAAACATGGATCGAAATCTACACGCTGCAGTTTGGTCCGACTCTCCTTCACCACACCTAGAAAGCCGTAACAGAATCACCCACCACCAACGGACCAAGCGGCGTGTCAACAGGCAGGAGCAGCCGAAAGAGGAGAGGCAACAAATCCAGCAACAGCGGTGTTATGAGGAGGTTATGGACAGCAGAAGCATGGAGTATACGACGTGGGATGAAATAGACAGGTGGGCGGCCGACCCAGAGAGAGTGCCTGAGCCCGCCTGGGATTCGCTAGAGCAGTGCGAAGAGGGCTATAGGCGAATGGAGTTGGAGAAACAGACACGGCGGCGCAGAGCGAAACCCGAAAGTCACCCCAAGAAATGTATTGGGGGGGGGGGGCTCAGAGGGAGAGTGGCTGAGTCAGGAGATAGACCTGAACCAACTCTCCCTGTTTATCGTGAGGAGCCAAGGAGGAGACCAGAACCAGAGCCGGTGTTGGAGGTGAGCGAAACAGAGACTGTGAAGGAGTTAATGGGGAAATTGGAGGAGAGAGAAATGAGGGAGTTGCTGTGTTGGTGCTTTTTGCATGGGATTCGCCCGACGGAACGTGTTGGGGATTTGATGGCACCTGGGTTAGCGCTCCATACTCGTCCTGAGGTGCGTGTTAGTCGGCTGGTGAAGTTGGTGCCAGCCTCACGCACCAGGCCTCCTGTACACATCCCTAGCCTTGCACGTCCTGTGCCAACACTGCTCTCAAGATCTCCAGTACGCCTTCACGGTCTAGCCCATCCTGTGCCACCTCCACACTCCAGTCCTCCGGTAGCAGCTCCCCGCACCAGGCTTCCTGTGCGTGTCCTCGATCCAGTACCACCAGTTCCAGCACTACGCACCAGGGCCTTCAGTGTGCCTCGCCTGTTCAGCGCAGCCAGCGCTTTTCTCCTCTCCTGCGCTGCTGGAGCTGGAGTTGCCAGCCTGCAGGGAGCAGCTGGAGCTGCCAGCCTGCAGGGAGAAGCCAGAGCTGCCAGCCTATATGGAGCAGCCAGAGCTGTCAGTCTGTAAGAAGCCACCAGAGCTGTCAGCCTGCATGGAGCAGCCAGAACTGCCAGCCTGCATGGAGAAGCCAGAGCTGCCAGCCTGCATGGAGAAGCCAGAGCTGCCAGCCTGCATGGAGCAGCCAGAGCTGTCAGTCTGCATGGAGCAGCCAGAGCTGTCAGTCTGCATGGAGCAGCCAGAGCTGTCAGTCTGCATGGAGCAGCCAGAGCTGTCAGTCTGCATGAAGCAGCCCGAGCTGTCAGTCTGCGAGGAGCTGTCAGTCTGCAAGGAGCTGTCAGTCTGCACGGAGCTGTCAGTCTGGTCGACTGCCAGATCTGCCAGTCGACCAGACTCTTCCAGATCTGCCAGTCGACCAGACTCTTCCAGATCTGCCAGTCGACCAGACTCTTCCAGATCTGCCAGTCGACCAGACTGGCAGGAGCTGTCAGTCTGCACGGAGCTGTCAGTCTGCACGGAGCTGTCAGTCTGCAAGGAGCTGTCAGTCTGAAAGGAGCTGCCAGTCTGCAAGGAGCCGCCAGAGCTGTCAGTCTGTAAGAAGCCGCCAGAGTTGTCAGCCTATATGGAGCAGCCAGTGCCGCCAGTCTGCCCAGCGCCGCCAGTCTGCCCAGCGCCGCCAGTCTGCCCAGCGCCGCCAGTCTGCCCAGTGCCGCCAGTCTGCCCAGCGCCGCCAGTCTGCCCAGCGCCGCCAGATCTGCCAGTCGGCCAGACTCTTCCAGATCTGCCAGTCGACCAGACTCTTCCAGATCTGCCAGTCGACCAGACTCTTCCAGATCTGCCAGTCGACCAGACTCTTCCAGATCTGCCAGTCGACCAGACTCTTCCAGATCTGCCAGTCGACCAGACTCTTCCAGATCTGCCAGTCGACCAGACTCTTCCAGATCTGCCAGTCGACCAGACTCTTCCAGATCTGCCAGTCGACCAGACTCTTCCAGATCTGCCAGTCGACCAGACTCTTCCAGATCTGCCAGTCAGCCAGACTCTTCCAGATCTGCCAGTCGGCCAGGATCTGCCAACCAGCCAGGATCTGGTAGATCTACCTACCTGCCTGAGCTTCCTCTCACTCCTGAGCCTCCTCTCACTCCTGAGCTTCCTCTCACTCCTGAGCTTCCTCTCACTCCTGAGCTTCCTCTCACTCCTGAGCTTCCTCTCACTCCTGAGCGTTCTCTCACTCCTGAGCGTTCTCTCACTCCTGAGCGTTCTCTCACTCCTGAGCGTTCTCTCACTCCTGAGCGTTCTCTCACTCCTGAGCGTTCTCTCACTCCTGAGCTTTCTCTCACTCCCGAGCTTCCCCTCAGTCCCGAGCTTCCCCTCAGTCCCGAGCTGTCCTTCAGTCCCGATCTGCTCCTCAGTCCAGTGGGTTTCTGGGTGAGGACTACTAGGCCATGGTCGGCGGAGAGGGTGGACTATCCAGGGACGAAGGGAGAGGGGATTAAGACGTTGACTAAGTGGGGTCCTCGTCCCGCGCCGGAGCCGCCACCATGGACAGACGCCCACCCGGACCCTCCCTATTGTTTTGGAGCACAAGCATTTCGCTACACTCGCATTAACATCTGCTAACCATGTGTATGTGACAAATAAGATTTGATTTGATTTGAGGTGCGTTCGGGAGTCCGCACCTTAGGGGGGGGGGTTCTGTCACGCCCTGGTCAAAGTATTTTGTGTTTATCTTTATTATTTGTTCAGGCCAGGGTGTGACATGGGGTTATTGTATTGTCCTATTGGGGTTTTTGTAGGCATTGGGATTTGTGGTTGATTAGGGGTGTGTCTTGTATAGGCTTGGCTGCCTGAGGCGGTTCTCAATCTGAGTCAGGTGATTCTTGTTGTCTCGGATTGGGAACCGTATTTAGGTAGCCTGAGTTTCACTTTGTATTTCGTGGGTGATTGTCCTATCTGTCCTTAGTGTCTTTGTTCCTGTCGCATTGTTAGTTGACACAAGTATAGATTGTTTCGGTTTTCATTACGTTTATTGTTTTGTAGTGTTTTGTGTTATTTCATGTTACGTTTGTTTGATTAAACATGGATCGAAATCTACACGCTGCAGTTTGGTCCGACTCTCCTTCACCACACCTAGAAAGCCGTAACACCTCCTGCCACAACCTGAGGGACAGACAGTGAAAAGTGCAAAGTAATGTCAATAATATTTCCCATCTTGTTTTGTTTTGTCTTTCATACCACGTCATGTGTCTTCTCAGTCATGTTGACACTGGTCTACTACCATGTTATGTGTCTTCTCAGTCATGTTGACACTGGTCTACTACCATGTTATGTGTCTTCTCAGTCATGTTAACACTGGTCTACTACCATGTTATGTGTCTTCTCAGTCATGTTGACACTGGTCTACTACCATGTTATGTGTCTTCTCAGTCATGTTGACACTGGTCTACTACCATGTTATGTGTCTTCTCAGTCATGTTAACACTGGTCTACTACCATGTTATGTGTCTTCTCAGTCATGTTGACACTGGTCTACTACCATGTTATGTGTCTTCTCAGTCATGTTGACACTGGTCTACTACCATGTTATGTGTCTTCTCAGTCATGTTAACACTGGTCTACTACCATGTTATGTGTCTTCTCAGTCATGTTGACACTGGTCTACTACCATGTTATGTGTCTTCTCAGTCATGTTAACACTGGTCTACTACCATGTTATGTGTCTTCTCAGTCATGTTAACACTGGTCTACTACCATGTTATGTGTCTTCTCAGTCATGTTAACACTGGTCTACTACCATGTTATGTGTCTTCTCAGTCATGTTGACACTGGTCCACTACCATGTTATGTGTCTTCTCAGTCATGTTGACACTGGTCTACTACCATGTTATGTGTCTTCTCAGTCATGTTGACACTGGTCCACTACCATGTTATGTGTCTTCTCAGTCATGTTGACACTGGTCTACTACCATGTTATGTGTCTTCTCAGTCATGTTGACACTGGTCCACTACCATGTTATGTGTCTTCTCAGTCATGTTGACACTGGTCTACTACCATGTTATGTGTCTTCTCAGTCATGTTGACACTGGTCCACTACCACTGCTTTTATGTATTGTTGTTCTCATTAATATTGTTGTAGTTGTTGTTAATGGTAAACCCATGTCCACTACTACTATTATTATTGCTGTTGTAGTTGTTGTTAATGGTAAACCCATGTCCACTACTACTATTATTATTGCTGTTGTAGTTGTTGTTAATGGTAAACCCATGTCCACTACTACTATTATTATTGCTGTTGTAGTTGTTGTTAATGGTAAACCCATGTCCACTACTACTATTATTATTGCTGTTGTAGTTGTTGTTAATGGTAAACCCATGTCCACTACTACTATTATTATTGCTGTTGTAGTTGTTGTTAATGGTAAACCCATGTCCACTACTACTATTATTATTGCTGTTGTAGTTGTTGTTAATGGTAAACCCATGTCCACTACTACTATTATTATTGCTGTTGTAGTTGTTGTTAATGGTAAACCCATGTCCACTACTACTATTATTATTGCTGTTGTAGTTGTTGTTAATGGTAAACCCATGTCCACTACTACTATTATTATTGCTGTTGTAGTTGTTGTTAATGGTAATCCCATGTCCACTACTACTATTATTATTGCTGTTGTAGTTGTTGTTAATGGTAATCCCATGTCCACTACGACTATTATTATTGCTGTTGTAGTTGTTGTTAATGGTAATCCCATGTCCACTACTACTATTATTATTGCTGTTGTAGTTGTTGTTAATGGTAAACCCATGTCCACTACTACTATTATTATTGCTGTTGTAGTTGTTGTTAATGGTAAACCCATGTCCACTACTACTATTATTATTGCTGTTGTAGTTGTTGTTAATGGTAAACCCATGTCCACTACTACTATTATTATTGCTGTTGTAGTTGTTGTTAATGGTAAACCCATGTCCACTACTACTATTATTATTGCTGTTGTAGTTGTTGTTAATGGTAAACCCATGTCCACTACTACTATTATTATTGCTGTTGTAGTTGTTGTTAATGGTAAACCCATGTCCACTACTACTATTATTATTGCTGTTGTAGTTGTTGTTAATGGTAAACCCATGTCCACTACTACTATTATTATTGCTGTTGTAGTTGTTGTTAATGGTAAACCCATGTCCACTACTACTATTATTATTGCTGTTGTAGTTGTTGTTAATGGTAAACCCATGTCCACTACTACTATTATTATTGCTGTTGTAGTTGTTGTTAATGGTAAACCCATGTCCACTACTACTATTATTATTGCTGTTGTAGTTGTTGTTAATGGTAAACCCATGTCCACTACTACTATTATTATTGCTGTTGTAGTTGTTGTTAATGGTAAACCCATGTCCACTACTACTATTATTATTGCTGTTGTAGTTGTTGTTAATGGTAAACCCATGTCCACTACTACTATTATTATTGCTGTTGTAGTTGTTGTTAATGGTAAACCCATGTCCACTACTACTATTATTATTGCTGTTGTAGTTGTTGTTAATGGTAAACCCATGTCCACTACTACTATTATTATTGCTGTTGTAGTTGTTGTTAATGGTAAACCCATGTCCACTACTACTATTATTATTGCTGTTGTAGTTGTTGTTAATGGTAAACCCATGTCCACTACTACTATTATTATTGCTGTTGTAGTTGTTGTTAATGGTAAACCCATGTCCACTACTACTATTATTATTGCTGTTGTAGTTGTTGTTAATGGTAAACCCATGTCCACTACTACTATTATTATTGCTGTTGTAGTTGTTGTTAATGGTAAACCCATGTCCACTACTACTATTATTATTGCTGTTGTAGTTGTTGTTAATGGTAAACCCATGTCCACTACTACTATTATTATTGCTGTTGTAGTTGTTAATGGTAAACCCATGTCCACTACTACTATTATTATTGCTGTTGTAGTTGTTGTTAATGGTAAACCCATGTCCACTACTACTATTATTATTGCTGTTGTAGTTGTTGTTAATGGTAAACCCATGTCCACTACTACTATTATTATTGCTGTTGTAGTTGTTGTTAATGGTAAACCCATGTCCACTACTACTATTATTATTGCTGTTGTAGTTGTTGTTAATGGTAAACCCATGTCCACTACTACTATTATTATTGCTGTTGTAGTTGTTGTTAATGGTAAACCCATGTCCACTACTACTATTATTATTGCTGTTGTAGTTGTTGTTAATGGTAAACCCATGTCCACTACTACTATTATTATTGCTGTTGTAGTTGTTGTTAATGGTAAACCCATGTCCACTACTACTATTATTATTGCTGTTGTAGTTGTTGTTAATGGTAAACCCATGTCCACTACTACTATTATTATTGCTGTTGTAGTTGTTGTTAATGGTAAACCCATGTCCACTACTACTATTATTATTGCTGTTGTAGTTGTTGTTAATGGTAAACCCATGTCCACTACTACTATTATTATTGCTGTTGTAGTTGTTGTTAATGGTAAACCCATGTCCACTACTACTATTATTATTGCTGTTGTAGTTGTTGTTAATGGTAAACCCATGTCCACTACGACTATTATTATTGCTGTTGTAGTTGTTGTTAATGGTAAACCCATGTCCACTACTACTATTATTATTGCTGTTGTAGTTGTTGTTAATGGTAAACCCATGTCCACTACTACTATTATTATTGCTGTTGTAGTTGTTGTTAATGGTAAACCCATGTCCACTACTACTATTATTATTGCTGTTGTAGTTGTTGTTAATGGTAAACCCATGTCCACTACTACTATTATTATTGCTGTTGTAGTTGTTGTTAATGGTAAACCCATGTCCACTACTACTATTATTATTGCTGTTGTAGTTGTTGTTAATGGTAAACCCATGTCCACTACTACTATTATTATTGCTGTTGTAGTTGTTGTTAATGGTAAACCCATGTCCACTACTACTATTATTATTGCTGTTGTAGTTGTTGTTAATGGTAAACCCATGTCCACTACTACTATTATTATTGCTGTTGTAGTTGTTGTTAATGGTAAACCCATGTCCATGTCCACTATTGCTGTTGGTCCCACCATTTATTTATATATAAATATTTTTTTATTTTTCAATATGTATACTTTGACAATGTAAGTAATAATTAACTTGCCATGTCAATAAAGTCAATTGAATTGAAAGGGGGAGAGAGAGAAAAATGGGAGTGGAAAAGAGAGCGAGAGAGAGGAGTGGAAGAGAGACAGAGAGAAAGAGGGAGAGGGAAAGGGGAGTGGGAGAGAGAGAGAGAGAGAGAGAAAGAGGAGTGGGAGAGAGAGGAGTGGAAGAGAGAGAGAGAGGAGTGGAAGAGAGAGAGAGAGGAGTGGGAGAGAGAGAGAGAGAGGGTGAGAGAGAAAGGGGAGTGGAAGACCGAGAGAGAGGGAGAGCGAGAGAGAAAGGGGAGAGAGAGAGAGAGAGAGAGAGAGGAGTAGAAGAGGCAGAGATAGGGAGAGAGAAACGGGAGTGGGAGACAGAGAGAGAGAGGGAGAGAGAGAAAGGGGAGAGAGAGAGGAGTGGAAGAGAGAGAGAGAGAGGATGAGAGAGAAAGGGGAGAGAGAGACAGAGGAAGAGTAAAAGTTTCTGTCTCTCCCACACATGCTTTTTCATTCACTCTCTCACACACGCCATTTTTCATACTCTCACAACCTATATGTGGTCTATCACACCTGCCACTGGTACTGAGTAAGACACAGTTGCCCTTCTAGACACTGATTTTGCTGTTCCACACATCACTGACAAACAAGCAATTTTATGAACCATCTAAATGTCAAAGTTTCAAATTCCACAATCAATATGATTTAAAAACATGTTATGAGACGAGAACATGTTTTCATTCAGAAGGAAATTGAGGTGTCAATTCTTCCACAGAGCCTTTCTAAAGCATCTACAGTATATTTACGTAGTGTCCGTCCAAAATGGCACCCTATTCCCTACGGATAGTGCCCTACTTTTGACCAGGGCCCATAACTATAAAAGGTGATTTCAGACGGTGCTGCAGTGACTTCAGTAGTAACATAGGATACAGTAGTGCTGCTGCCACCACTTGACTGAACCCAGTGGTGTTGTTGTTTCAGTTCTGTCTTCTATATTTAAGCAGCCGACACTCAGACACAGATGAGCCTCACCAATTCTCAATCCGCTGGTTCACAGTCAAAACGTCTCCGACTGCCACGGAACAGTAGCCTGATCCCAGATCTGTTTGTGCCGTCTTGACAACTCCTATGGTGATTGTTATGCCAATGGCACAAACAGATCTGGGAGCAGTCTAACAGAACACAGTATCTAAAGGGGATCAAATCAAATTGTATTTGTCCCATGCGCTGAATACAACCTTACAGTGAACAGCTTATTTACAACCCCTTAACCAACAATTAAATACCTAAAAAACATGTTTTTTTAAACAGTATGATAATGTTGGCTGATACTAGCTCCCAGTCCAACCAAGGTGCAGAGACAAACTACCTGAACGCTTGTCTCACACACAGCTATGTCTTACTAAACTTGTGAGGACTTTTTGGGGACCAACAATTGATTCCCATTCAAAATCACATTTTCTCTAACCCTAAACATAACCCCTGAATAGCCTTTTTACAAGTGAGGACCAGCGGAATGTCCTCACTTCTCTGATTTTTATTTGGTTTACTAGTATAGTAAAATGTACACACACACACACACACACACACACACACACACACACACACACACACACACACACACACACACACACACACACACACACACACACACACACACACACACACACACACACACACACAGTATCTCTATGTTTCACCAGTAGCCTGAGAGCCACACTGGTCATGTATTGAACAATGTTACATTGTCAGCAGAACTGCAACAAGACACAGTGACACAGGACTTTGGCAGAGGGTTGAACTGGAAACACAGACACACAAAGAATGTTCCAGTACTAACCACAACCAAGGAAAACACATTAACCAGCCTATGGCTCATTATCACGCCATCTTTCCTTGATTCCTTCTACTCATATCCTTCTCTAAAGGTCTGATGGGACCTTGGACATTCTCCTCCAATATAAGGAATAAGGAAAAGACTGAGATAAGTACAATGCAGTAAAAGTGAATTCTCTCACCATCTTGTTCAAGATCGTGTTTCTCTTGTTCCTCCATGTTGTTGCTCTGTGTGTCTCCAGTGGCCTTGGAGAGGCCGACTGACCAGTAGGACATGCCTCCTCCTCCACAGCAGGGCAGGACTGAACTAGCACCAGCACAGGATGGTGGTGGTCAGTGGGACTGGTCCCAGTCTGAGTCACTGCTGTGGTGGAAGACACTGGTCAGAGATGGGCTGTGGTAGGAGGGAGGACAGAGGGAGAGGCCATTAGTCAGAGCCCTGCAAAACACAGCCAGTCAGGCAGGCAGGCAGCCAGACATAGGTTTGATCTAGAGAAAGTGAAAGCAGTCACACACTCACATTGCATAACAAGTTCATGGATACACAAATTGCCACCCAACATTTACAACTATAGTTGTCGAGATGCCTTAATTAGAATAATGTACTTGTGTCTAGTACGAGAAGCTTTATACTACAACTTTTATGACTTGTCGTGTTATTGTTTCAGACCCATATACAATAAACAGCTATGTGAAGTGTTCGTGCTACTTTGAATGGGTTGTTTGTTGACATCCCACCCCGTTCCACAAATTCTACCCACCCAGTTCCATAAATTATACCCACCCAGTTCCATAAATTATACCCACCCAGTGGTGGGACCGAAACGTGCGCACTTGTTGCTCGTTAATGAGTGTGTTTGATAAGGAATATTTACTCACCGCATTGTCCGCAGTGTTCACGCACTGTCGAATGGTACTGATTTTGCGCTTCCACAAATTATACCCACCCAGTTCCATAAATTATACCCACCCCGTTCCACAAATTATACCCACCCAGTTCCACAAATTATACCCACCCCGTTCCACAAATTATACCCACCCAGTTCCACAAATTATACCCACCCAGTTCCACAAATTATACCCACCCCGTTCCACAAATTATACCCACCCAGTTCCACAAATTATACCCACCCAGTTCCACAAATTATACCCACCCAGACACAGTTGCCTAATTTAGTGAATATGTATTTTTAAATTATCTCTGTGTAAAACACACTAGTCTACAGCCAGAACTATAAAAACAGAGACGTTACTATTTCTGACGGCCTTGAACACACACGACACTTCAGTTAATTCACTTTGGTTTACACATGCCGCATCTTTAAAACCACACACTGTGTGCATGCTCTTGATTCTTTAACAAGTTTACTTTATTAGGCTTATAAACTCTGAAACGTGCCAAACGTGCGTCCAGTGACAGCAAGTAGACACATTTGTTTGCGAAACGTGCGCACTTGTTGCTCGTTAATGAGTGTGGTTGATAAGGAATATTTACTCACCGCATTGTCCGCAGTGTTCACGCACTGTCGAATGGTACTGATTTTGCGCTTCTAAAGCATTGAACAGGCTAAACTTCGGTACATCCACAAGTGAAAGTTTAACCGAAGACAAAATAGCCGAAGGAACACTCATAAGCACGGATTGCAAAGGAAAAACGTCAACTTCCTGATTTCATCAAACCAAACACTTCCAGCCTGTGATGCTGCCTACCACGCTGTCTGTCTCATAACCCGGAAATGGGAATAGCCTACTGTACAATGACTGTATGCTACTGTACTAGTTGCATTAGTTCTTCTAAAACTATGGTTGAAGCTCATTTACTGCATTTATACTTAATTTTTCAACTCTAAAATGCTATTTTGGAGAACAGCTAAAACTAATACAAATTACCCCAGGCATTAATTATCATTGCAATATTTGTTGTAAAGGAATGTGGAACTGCGTGTAGGCTACAATGTCAACCACTACTCAACCTTATCATGAATTTACTAATTTACTTATGGAATCGCGTGAACTGCGAACATGAAATAGATGCATAATACACGCTATCAAGTCAAAACCATCCCAACTTCAAATGCGGACATCAAGGTGAAAATAACCAGTGTATAAAACAGCTGACCACTAATACCAACTACGACAGATAAATCCTACATAGGCATTGAAATCAAATGTATAATAGCCTACATCAGGCCTACAATCGACAAGGACGCATGAAGACAAACAAACTCGACCAAAGAATGACGAAAATCACGAAATACAAAAGGAAAATTTACACATGACTTTTAAAGTGAGTTAAGTCCGTGCCCGTGATTCAGAACCGCTGAATGGACGGCGTCTCCGTACAGGTAGGTTTAGTGGAGCTCCGTGGCATGGTGCTGAATGGACAGCGCCTCTGTCTATTAGCCAACTATACATACTGAACAAAAATATAAATGCAACATGAAACAATTTACAAGATTTTACCGAGTTACAGTTCATGTAAAGAAATCAGTCAATTGAAATCCATTCACTTGGCCCTCAATTATGGATTTCACATGACTGGGAATACAGATATGCATCTGTTGGTCACAGATACCTTTAAAAATATAAGGGAGTGGATCAGAAAACCAATCAGTATCTGATGTGACCACTGTTTGCCTAATGCAGCGCAACACATCTCCTTTGCATAGAGTTGAATAGGCTGTTGATTGTGGCCTATGGAATGTTGTCCCACTCCTCTACAATGGCTGAGCAAAGTTGCTGGATATTGGCTGGAACTGGAACATGCTGTCATACACTTTGATACAGAGCATCCCAAACATGCTAAATGGGTGACATGTCTGGTGGGTATGCAGGCCATGGAAGAATTGGGACATTTTCGGGTTCCAGGAATTGTGTACAGATCCTTGCGACATGGGGCTGTGCATTATCATGATGAAACATGAGGTGAGGGCGGCGGATGAATGGCACGACAATGGGCCTCAGAATCTTGTCACGGAATCTCTGTCCAGTCAAGTTGCCATCGATAAAATGTAATTGTGTTCGTTGTCCCGTATCTTATTCCTGGCCATACCATAACCCCACCGCCACCATGGGGCACTCTGTTCACAATGTTGACATCAGCAAACTGCTCGCCCACACAAAGCCATACACATGGTCTGTGGTTGTGAGGCCAGTTGGATGTATTGCAAAAATCTCTAAAACGATGTTGAAGGCGGCTTATGGTAGAGAAATTAACATTGAATTATCTGGCAACAGCTCTGGTGGACAATGTTGCAGTCAGCATGCGAATTGCACACTCCCTCCAAACTTGAGACATTTGTGGCATTGTGTTGTGTGACAAAACTGCACATATTAGAGTGGCCTTTTATTGTCCCCAGCACAAGGTGCAGCTGTGTAATGATCATGCGGTTGAATCATATTCTTGATATGCCAGTCCTGTCAGGTGGAGGGCTTATCTTGGCAAAGGGGAAATGCTCACTAACAGGGATGTAAACAAATTGTGCACCAAATTTGAGAGAAATAAGCTTTTTGTGCATATGGAACATTTCTGGGATCTTTTATTTCAGTTCATGAAACACTGAACCAACACATTACATGTTTCTGTTCAGTGTAATTAGTTAGTTGTTGGCAGTTAGACTTTTTTGGGGCACAGTTAGGTAGCCTGCAATGCATCACGCAGATCTTTAGAAATGGTAGGATCAATTGTAAATTGGCACTCCACGTGAAACAGTTTGCCAATCTCCTGCTATAGGCTATATGAAGCCACCCTTGTGGACCGGTGCACACAGTGTACTATGACAGTGTCAGTGTCTCCTGTGCTTCCCGCCGGCATTGGCTCATGTGCTTCCCGCTCATTTTAGCATTTGCCTGTCTGCATTATTCACCAGGGAAGGAAACATTCTGAGAATATTGAAACATTGTATCAACAAGGTGGCTCTGAGAATATTGAAGCATTGTATCAACAAGGTGGCTCTGAGAATATTGAAACATTGTATCAACAAGGTGGCTCTGAGAATATTGAAACATTGTATCAACAAGGTGGCTCTGAGAATATTGAAACATTGTATCAACAAGGTGGCTCTGAGAATATTGAAACATTGTATCAACAAGGTGGCTCTGAGAATATTGAAACATTGTATCAACAAGGTGGCTCTGAGAATATTGAAGCATTGTATCAACAAGGTGGCTCTGAGAATATTGAAACATTTTGTTTAAACAAGACGGCACCGAGAATATTGATTTGCAACACAGCAGCCTACAAAAGGGGTGGCTCGCACATTTCCCCCGGGCCAGCTTGTCTCTCTCTGCCAGCTTGTCTCTCTCTGTCTGATATTATTGCAGTAGTGGCACTGTCTGTGTAATTAGTAAAGAAACAGCCCTACATCTACACTATAGCTAAATAACTTACCAATATTTAATGACGTTTTGACAGAAAGATTAATCTGTTGGAATATTTCATTTTAATTGAGGAAGATGGACAAGCAAGACTGATAGAGAGAGAAAGGTATAAATGTATTCTACCAGATACAGGTATGCTACAGATGGGGATTAGAGATGCAGGCAGGGCATTATGATCAAATAGGTCTATAGCAAGAAAGGCAACCATTGTTATTGTATTTGAAGCCAAAAAACATGTGTATTTTGGGGAAATGCTCTGTGTTTATTTTCATACCAATACATGAAATCAAAATTGCTCTAGCCTACTGGGTAAACGAATGAACATATCAATTAGACCTACAGCTATCACAGCCTACATTGTTCTAGCAATAAAATAACTTTTGGTTTCAAATGGTCATCAAAAAGTCTATCGGATTACAGCAAAGTTTACAAGGCCAAGTTCAAAGTGCTGACATCAAATGAATCAGCTCACTGCCTTAACGACTGATTGGCAAAGCATGAATCAGCTCACTGCCTTAACGGCTGATTGGCAAAGCATGAATCAGCTCACTGCCTTAACGGCTGATTGGCAAAGCATGAATCAGCTCACTGCCTTAACGGCTGATTGGCAAAGCATGAATCAGCTCACTGCCTTAACGGCTGATTGGTAAAGCATGAATCAGCTCACTGCCTTAACGGCTGACTGGCAAAGCATGAATCAGCTCACTGCCTTAACGGCTGACTGGCAAAGCATGAATCAGCTCACTGCCTTAACGGCTGATTGGCAAAGCATGAATCAGCTCACTGCCTTAACGGCTGACTGGCAAAGCATGAATCAGCTCACTGCCTTAACGGCTGACTGGCAAAGCATGAATCAGCTCACTGCCTTAACGGCTGACTGGCAAAGCAAACTGGCGCGGTCTCTGCTTTCTGAAAGTGATACAAAAGGACTGATTGGCAAAGCAAACTGGCGCGGTCTCTGCTTTCTGAAAGTGATACAAAAGGACTGACTGGCAAAGCAAACTGCCACTCTGGTCAATCTGATGTCTGCATTGGCCGTGCAGCATTTAAGGTGATATGGCCTCTGCAACAGTCAGGGCATTCATAATGCGGAGCAAATCAAATCAAACTTTGTCACATGCGCCGAATACAACAAGTGTAGACTTAAGTCGTAAAATGCTTACTTACAAGCCCTTAACCAACAGTGCAGTGGTCCTAAAGCCAGCCAATCGATACTAGTGTCATGCAAAACCTGTGTGTGTGTGTGTGTGTGTGTGTGTGTGTGTGTGTGTGTGTGTGTGTGTGTGTGTGTGTGTGTGTGTGTGTGTGAGAGAGTGAGGTCAAACTAGTTGAAAGCATTTTTGCTATTTGATTACTTTGTCTAGAAAAAGTACATGTTTCACTCTGTATTTTATGTTTTCTTGGTGATAATTCTGAACTGTCAATAAACGTGGTATATTTAGCCTTGGACTGTATTGTAATTTGATACAGCAGCACTCAATGACTTCTAAAAGGAAATAAGAATGGATAGACAGACAGAATCCTTCATTTAAATAACAAATACTTGCCCTTTTTAACTAGCAGTTGCTGGTACCATATTCCAAGAAACTGCTTTTCTCCAAGAGGTGTTACAATCTTATCTGTATGACATGAAAATCCAAACGAATCACAAACACATTCCATTTTCTTTTATTTAAAATGTGTATTTAAATATCCATATAAAAAGTGAGAGTTTAGCAAATGAAACACAATGACTTGTTTCCTTGTGGTTTGTTATACATTGTAACATCTCATATATGGTGCATATTGTGACAAGGAATGGTTTACCTCCCATTGGAGACATTACTGGAGTCCAAATGACTTGTATTTTCAACATAATGGCAGTTTTCAGTAGCATTGTTATACCATTAAAAACACCAATAGGACACAAGCCCCATGTTTTACCTTATTGAATTAGGCTCCGGTTTCCCAGACACAGATTAACCCGAGTGTTGGATTAAACACAAATCTTAAATGAGAATCTCCATTGAAATGTTGTTTTAGTTTGGGAAACCAGCCCCATATGTATTGCAAAGAAATACATTCCTACATTTAGTTCAATAAAACCACAAAGCATACAACAATCATCAGGGGTATCGTCACCCAAGACATAACAATATGTTAATAACAGTACTCAGGAGTCAAGACTAGTGCTGCAAAATTCTGTTCACTTTCAGAAAATTCCCAGGTTCCTGAATCTGACCAGTATTTCTGTGAATCCTGGGAATTTTAGTAAAGTTAGCAGAATGTTGCCACACTTATAGATGAGCAACTCTGAAAGATATTGTACACAGATCAAAATGAAACACAATGTAAAGTGTTTAAAAGTGTTAAAATGCCAGTTAAGGTTTGCTAGTACAGTACCTATATATTGTTATTGTAGTGGGTTAAAAACATGTCTTTCTTCTGGGCATTAGAAAGTAAAAATAAAATTGAGGTAAATATGACCTTGTTTGGGAATTCAAATTCATTCCACCATTTGAAAAGGGAGAAAATGCTCCTCAAAATGAGAGAAGAACATTCATATCAGAAAACCCCAAATTAAGAAACAGATTTTTTTATTTGTTATTATTAGTGAAGCTCTGAAGTGCTGTGGTATTGTAAAGGCCTGGGGTGTATTCATTAGTGTAAAGTGTTGCGAACCGTAGCAATTTCTATTGGACAAATTCAGGTATGTCCCTCCCATTTCGTCCCGTTTGCTTCCAATTGGTTCCTATGAATACACCCCTGGAGCAATAGAGCTGTGGGAGGGTCTGAAACTCTAATAGGGTTTGGCTGCATCCCAATTCACTTCCAGATTGGCCACCTCTCCTTGTTTCCTTTAATTTACCAAGGAAAGAAAGCCACTTCAAGCCACTCCAGTGTCCCAACACCCTTCGATGGCGACCTTTCCTTGGCTTTTTCACCTTATGACTTTGAGTGATAGGTGAAATAGGCGTTGAATAGGATTTGAGCACAGCACACGCACAAATCAAACTCTTTATGACCAAAGGTGATAAATGAAAGGAGACAAGAAGAGTGTTGGGACACAGCCTTAGTTGATGACAGAGTAGTGCTGGGCTGGGCTCTAGTAGTGGTTTGTGGTCTCTCCTGTGTCCCTCACAGTGCCTCAGTCAGTTTGATGGTCACAGCTTTCACCTCAGAGTACTCTGCCAATGCATACTCACCCCTGAGGAATCAAAATACAAAGGTTAATAAATACAAATTAATTTGTATTGTTCTAATCATTCACATTGTGTTAAAAATGTGCAAAATGTGTGGGTAAACAAACTAGTAAACCCTTTCATCACACATAGTGTTGAAGAGAAGTAACTTACAGCTCTCGTCCATTGCCTGACATTTTGTATCCTCCGAATGGTGCCTGGGCATGGAGGGCGTTATAGCAGTTTACCCTGAGAGAGAGAGAGAGACAGAAAGTGAGAGAGAGAGAGCATAACGGACCTAGTTTTCTATCCCCGGATTCCTTCCGCAAACTCTGAACCTTTTCATCTGGATCTTCGCAAGTAGCTAATCGCGATCACGGGTGACTACTCCTGGCTAGCGTGTCCATCCCGGAGCAAGCACAAATTAGCCTGAAGCTAGCCCGGCTAGGGCTCCTGGGCTACCACTGAAGCCCACTCCTGGGCTACAATATCCAGACTCCTTCTACTGCCGGTACGGGAATAGAAGCCCAACCACTCAACCGCCAGCCCAACCACTCACTGGACCCATACGATAACTTGGCTACGCATGCCTCTCTCTAATATCAATATGCCTCGTCCATTACTGTCCTGGTTAGTGATTACTGTCTTATTTCACTGTATAGCCTCTAGCCCTGCTCAATATACCTTAACCAACCATGTTGTTCCACCTCCTACATATGTGGTGACATCACCTGGTTTAAACGTCTCTAGAGACTATATCTCTCTCATCATTACTCAATGCCTAGGTTTACCTTCAATGTACTCCCATCCTACCTTACCTTTGTCTGTACACTATGCCTTGAATCTATGCTATCGTGCCCAGAAACCTGCTCCTTTTACTCTCTGTTCCAAACGTGCTAGACAGCCAGTTCGTATAGTCTTTAGCCGTACCCTTATCCTACTTCTCCTCTGTTCCTCTGGTGATGTAGAGCTTTATCCAGGTCCTGCAGTGCCTAGCTCCACTCCTATTCCCCAGGTGCTCTCATTTTTTTTTTACTTCTGTAACCGTAAAAGCCTTGGTTCCATGCATGTTAACATTAGAAGCCTCCTCCCTAAGTTTGTTTTACTCACTGCTTTAGCACACTCTGCCAACCCGGATCTCTTAGCCGTGTCTGAATCCTGGCTTGGGAAAACTACCAAAAACCCTGAAATTTCCATTCCTAACTATAACATTTTCCGCCAAGATAGAACTGCCAAAGGGGGCGGTGTTGCAATCTACTGCAAAGATAGTCTGCAGAGTTCTGTCTTACTATCCAGGTCTGTACCCAAACAATTCGAGCTTCTACTTCTAAAACTCACCTTTCCAGAAACAAGTCTCTCACCGTTGCCGCTTGCTATAGACCACCCTCTGCCTCCAACTGTGCCCTTGACACCATATGTGAATTGATTGCCCCCCCATCTATCTTCTGAGCTCGTGCTACTAGGTGACCTAAACTGGGACATACTTAACACCCCGGCCATCCTACAATCTAAGCTTGATACCCTCAATCTTACACAAATTATCAATGAACCTACCAGGTACAACCCCAAATCCGTAAACACCGGCACCCTAATAGATATCATCCTAACTAACTCGCCCTCCAAATACACCTCTGCTGTTTTCATTCAAGATCTCAGTGATCACGCCTCATTGCCTGCATCCTTAATGGGTCTGCGATCAAACGACCACCCCTCATCACTGTCAAACGCTCCCTAAAACACTTCTGCGAGCAGGACTTGCTAATCGACCTGGCCGGGGTATCCTGGATAGACATTGACCTCATCCCATCAGTAGAGGATGCCTAGCTATTCTTTAAAAAGTGCCTTCCTCACCATCTTAAATAAGCATGCTCCATTCAAAAGATTTAGAACCAGGAATAGATATAGTCCTTGGTTGACTCCAGACCTGTCTGCCCTTGACCAGCACAAAAACATCATGTG
The DNA here is from genome assembly GCF_002021735.2 of Oncorhynchus kisutch. NCBI lineage: Eukaryota > Metazoa > Chordata > Actinopteri > Salmoniformes > Salmonidae > Oncorhynchus > Oncorhynchus kisutch. The sequence continues at coordinate 4,984,443 of NW_022261980.1, read as the reverse complement.
GCGTTCTGCATTAGCATCGAATAGCCCCCGTGATATGCAACTTTTCACAGAAATTAGTAACAAATATACACAGGCAGTTAGGAAAGCTAAGGCTAGCTTTTTCAAACAGAAATTTGCATCCTGTAGTACAAACTCAAAAAAGTCCTGGGAAACTGTAAAGTCCATGGAGAATAAGAGCACCTCCTCTCAGCTGCCCACTGCTCTGAGGTTAGGAAACACTGTTACCACCGATAAATCTACTATAATTGAGAATTTCAATAAGCATTTCTCTACGGCTGGCCATGCTTTCCACCTGGCCACCCCTACCCCGGTCAACTGCCCAGCACCCTCCAGAGCAACCCGCCCAAGCCCCCACCTTTCACCTTCAGCCAAATCCAGATAGCTGATGTTCTGAAAGAGCTGCAAAATCTGGACCCCTTCAAATCAGCCGGGCTAGACAATCTGGACCCTCTCTTTCTAAAATTATCTGCCGAAATTGTTGCAACCCCTATTACTAGCCTGTTCAAACTCTCTTTCGTATCGTCTGAGATTCCCAAAGATTGGAAAGCTGCCGCTGTCATCTCCCTCTTCAAAGGGGGTGACAATCTAGACCCAAACTGCTACAGACCTATATCTATCCTACCCTGTCTTTCTAAGGTCTTCGAAAGGCAAGTTAACAAACAGATTACCGACCATTTCGAATCGCACCGTACCTTCTTCGCTATGCAATCTGGTTTCAGAGCTGGTAATGGGTGCACCTCAGCCACACTCAAGGTCCTAAACGATATCATAACCGCCATCGATAAGAGACATTACTGTGCAGCCGTATTCATCGACCTGGCCAAGGCTTTCGACTCTGTCAATCACCACATTGGCATGGCAGACTCGACAGCCTTGGTTTCTCAAATGATTGCCTCGCCTGGTTTACCAACTACTTATCTGATAGAGTTCAGTGTGTCAAATCACAGGGCCTGTTGTCCGGACCTCTGGCAGTCTCTATGAGGGAGACACAGGGTTCAATTCTCAGGCCGACTCTTCTCAGTGTACATCAATGATGTCACTCTTGCTGCTGGTGATTCTCTGATCCACCTCTACGCAGACGACACCATTCTGTATACTTCTGGCCCCTCTTTGGGTACTGTGTTAACGAACCTCCAGACGAGCTATAATGCCATACAACTCTCCTTCCATGGCCTCCAACTGCTCTTATATGCAAGTAAAACTAAATGCATGCTATTCAATCGATCACTGCCCGCACCTGCCCGCTCGTCCAGCATCACTACACTGGACGGCTCTGACTTACAATACGTGGACAATTACAAATACCTAGGTGTCTGGTTAGACTGTAAACTCTCCTTCCAGACTCACATTAAGCATCTCCAATCCAAAATTAAATCTAGAATTCCTATATCGCAACAAAGCATCCCTCACTCATGCTGCCAAACATACTCTCGTAAAACTGACCATCCTACCGATCCGCGATGTCATCTATAAAATAGCCTCCAACACTCTACTCAACAATCTGGATGCAGTCTATCACAGTGCCATCCGTTTTGTCACCAAAGCCCCATATACTACCCACCACTGCGACCTGTACGCCCTCGTTGGTTGGCCCTCGCTTCATACTCGTCGCCAAACCCACTGGCTACAGGTTATCTACAAGTCTCTGCTAGGTAAAGCCCCGTCTTATCTCAGCTCACTGGTAACCATAGCAGCACCTACTCGTAGCACATGCTCCAGAAGGTATATCTCACTGCTCACCCTCAAAGTCAATTCTTCCTTTGGATGCCTTTCCTTCCAGTTCTCTGCTGCCAATGACTGGAACGAAGTGCAAAAATCACTGGAGACTCCAGTGACTGGATATCTCCCTCACTAGCTTTAAGCCCCAGCTGGCAGAGCAGCTCACAGATCACTGCACCTGTACATAGCCCATCTGTAAACAGCCCATCTATCTACCTCCTCCCCATATTGTATATATTTAGTTATTTATCTTGCTCCTTTGCACCCCAGTATCTCTCCTTGCACATTAATCTTCTGCACATCTACCATTTCAGCATTTAATTGCTATATTGTAATTACTTCGCCACCATGGCCTATTTATTGCCTTAACTCCCTTATCTTACCTCTTTTGCACTCACTGTATATAGACTTTCTTCTTTTTTTCTACTGTATTATTGACTGTATGTTTGTTTATTCCATGTGTAACTCTGTGTTGTTGTAAGTGTCGAATTGCTATGCTTTATCTTGGCCAGGTCGCAGTTGTAAATGAGAACTTGTTCTCAACTAGCCTACCTGGTTAAATAAAGGTGTTCTCAACTAGCCTACCTGGTTAAATAAAGGTGAAATAAAAAGATCTCTTCCTTTTTCTCTCAGACTCCTTGTCCTTCTCTCACTGCCACACAGAGGAGCAACGTCTGGGATACCTACCTATCTACCCGGCTCTATCTTGTGGCCACAAGGTGCAGCTACAGCTGTGTTCTCACATGAAGAGGTATAAGTAGGGGATACGGAGTCAGAGTGAATAGGGAGTACATTGGTAAAATGCTAATAGAAGTTGTACTGTAGAAGGTAGTAGTTAGCAGCACATGGAGTAAATGAATAATAAAGTAGTAATGGTAAGGAGTAGTGGTTGGCTTTGGGCCAATGGTAACAGTAGTAATAGTAGTAGAAGTGGTAGCAGTAATATTATTATTATTAGTAGTAGTAGTAGTAGTGGTAGTAACAAGCCTTATGTCAACTAGTCTGTCTGCAGGAGAGAGGACTAACCATAGAGAATGATAGAGGCCTATAGTGGCCTAGAGGTCACATTAGCATGGGAAGCGCCATTGAGGGCTTCCACCATTTTAATGTAGTCAACTGGTTGGTACTTCCAACTTCATTGGCTGATCCCTCCTGGTGACCCTGTTGGAGTCATGTCCAACCGGGTCATCAGGAGGGTTCAGCCAATCGGGAAGAACCAAATTGACTACTTTAAAATGAAGATAGCCTCAATGGCGCTGCCCATTCTGTAACAGATACAAAGATGAGTGCTCTATCTATCTATCTCTATGGGACGAACCTACAGTATTTATAGGAACTTGTCAGACATTACTAATCAATCACTAGCATCCAGTTCTCATCCTTACACTATTTTGGATATTAGTACTAGTATTGAATTGTTAGGATGGAAATAGTAGCAGCTAATAGTTGTTGCTGTAGTCATATGTAGTGATACTAGCAAGGTACCATTGTTCAGGAGTTAACAGTAACCTACCAGACGGTGCCAGTCTCCAGGGCGGCAGACACAGAGAGAGCCCGGTCCAGATTGCGTGTGAACACGGCAGAAGCCAAGCCGTACTCCGTACTGTTGGCTCTCTCTATGGCCTCCTGCTGGCTCTTGAATCTGAATATACACTGGACTGGGCCGAAGATCTGGATGGGGTCATGGAGAAGATTATATGCCCTGTTCAAATGCATCCTTCCTACTGCCCTCCTTTGAAGAAATCCCTAATGTGACATGGCTGGTAATTGGTAATTGCTTACACCTATCAGTTTGTTGGATCAGTGATTACCTCAAGGAGGAGAGACAGGTTGGTTTGTTATGTATTCAAACAGGCCATGGTCAGCAGGAGAAGGATAAAGCAAAGCCTCACAGGCCACAGATGTCAGTTCAACGCCCAATTTAGATTGACCCTAGATTATGATGAATAATGTGAAGAAAATGTTATCTTAAAAAATGCAATGACTTCACTGCTGAACCATGTCAATGTTGTGTTGTGTCCAAATAAAAGTCTGTAGGATCAATCAGCACCAATGAGAATAGCCTTGGGTCGTATTAATAATAAAAAACACAAGCGTTTGTTATTTGACAGGTTCAGGTTCCTCCCTGTGTCAGTCCATTTTCTTCCATTTGGTGTCTAGTGAATACAACCATAGAGATATGTATAGGATGTAACATTGCATCTGCCACAGTTGGTCTGTGGGGGCATGTGGGGCATGTGGGAGCATGTGGGGGCATGTGGGAGCATGGGTAGTGCCATTGAGGCCATCTCCATTTTTAAGTAGTACATTTTCTTCTTCTACTAATTTGATGAGTTGGTAAACAAACTAAAAGGCTACATACTTCAAATCCAATCAAATCAAACTATATTTGTCACATGCGCCGAATACAACAAGTGTAGACCTTACCGTGAAATGCTTACTTACAAGCCCTCAACCAACAGTGCAGTTCAAGAATAGTTAAGACAATATTTACCAAGTAGACTAAAGTAAAAAATAAAAATAAAAAGTAACACAATAAGAATAACAATAACGAGGCTCTAAATATCACAATTGGTTGGGAGAATATAAAACGTCAGCCATGTTCTTCGGCGCCATCTTTTCACCTGCAGTGTGTTGATTCTTTTCACCTGCAGTGTGTTGATTCTTTTCACCTGCAGTGTGTTGATTCTTTTCACCTGCAGTGTGTTGATTCTTTTCACCTGCAGTGTGTTGATTCTTTTCACCTGCAGTGTGTTGATTCTTTTCACCTGCAGTGTGTTGATTCTTTTCACCTGCAGTGTGTTGTTTCTTTTCACCTGCAGTGTGTTGTATCTTTTCACCTGCAGTGTGTTGTTTCTTTTCACCTGCAGTGTGTTGTATCTTTTCACCTGCAGTGTGTTGTATCTTTTCACCTGCAGTGTGTTGTTTCTTTTCACCTGCAGTGTGTTGATTCTTTTCACCTGCAGTGTGTTGGTTCTTTTCACCTGCAGTGTGTTGATTCTTTTCACCTGCAGTGTGGTGTTTCTTTTCACCTGCAGGGTGTGTGTTTGAACAGATATAAAGCCAAGGTTGGCAATTTACTGCCACCTATAGTAATGGAATGTTTGTTCACGATTATAATTAATTTACTGATCCCTCCTGATGACCTGGATGGAATTATGTGATCCTTCCTTAACCCATAGGAAGTCCCACCCAATTGACTACTTAAAAATGGTGAAAGTCCTCAATAGCGCTGCCCATGCTAAAACGGCTTTTGGCCACTAGAGTCCTCTATGTATTTCTATGATATGATCCTGCTTTACCATGACCATAGACTTGGATAGACAGCTCTAATACCACAAAGCCAGTATTAGCATGGGCAGATCCATTGAGCACTTTTACCATTTTAAAGTAGTCAATTGGGTGGGACTTTCTATGGGTTAAGGAAGGACCGCAGAATTCTATCCAGGTCAGCAGGAGGGATCAGCCAATGAATGGCAGGCGGCATTAAATCACCAACCTTGGCTTCATGCCTGTTTAGAAAACACACACTAGGTGGCAGTATACACACTTTCAGTTTGTCTACCGACTCATAGAAGAAAAACAAGAATAAATGGACTACTTTCAATTGGAGAAAGATCTACATGGCGCTGGCCATGCTGTCACAGAAGCCATTATGCCACAGATGTAAAGAAGCGCCCTCCATCCATCTCCATGACTATGACCTTGTTTGAACCATAGATATACAGTTGTCTGAAGCTGCACTTCAACCACACCACCAGAAGATGGCAATGGTATACAACAAAACTGCCTGGACCAGTGGTGGCGTTCTCATTTTTCTGAATGAAATCACTGTAAAGCCAACATCAGAAACCCCTAGCTCTGGGTAGAAGTTTCCCGTAGACACAGATCACAGATCTAGGATCAGCTTTCCTTCTTCCAATCACAGAACAAAGACACAGTATGATGCAGAAAAAGTTCAGGTGACTATTTACAGGTATTATATACAGAGAACAGAATGATCTGCCTGTGGTATATTTAAGCAATAAGGTCAGAGGGAGTGTGGTATATATACCACGGCTAAGGGCTGTTCTTACACACAATGCAACGCGGAGTGCCTCGATACAGCCCTTAGCCGTGGTATATTGGCCATATATCACAAACACCCGAGGTGCCTTATTGCTACTATAAACTGGTTAACAATGTAATCAGAGCAGTAAAAATAAATATTTTGTCATACCAGTGGTATACGGTCTGATATACAGTACCACGGCTGTCAGTCAATCAACATTCAGGACTCAAACCACCCAGTTTATAATTAATATCAGGACAGGTTTCGACTGTTAGATTCTTCTTCAGGCAGCGTTGGGTGGACGGATGCATCATCCCCCAATCCTAACTTTAACCATCTGACAAGAAAATCACAAAACTGACCATAGATCAGAATTTGGATCTCTCACCTCTTCCTTGGCGATGCGCATGTGGTCCTTGACATGGGAGAATACGGTGGGCTGGATGTAGAGGCCTGTGTCCTCCATGGCCACGCCCCCACACTCCAGTTTGGCTCCCTCCTTCTTCCCGCTGTCAATCAACTCCAGTATCTTATCAAACTGCTTCTGGTCAATCTGGAGAAACAGGGGAAGATAGGAGATGAGAGGAGATGAGGGAGGGAGGGAGGGAGGGAGGGAGGGAGGGAGGGAGGGAGGGAGGGAGGGAGGGAGGGAGGGAGGGAGGGAGGGAGGGAGGGAGGGAGGGAGGGAGGGAGGGAGGGAGGGAGGGAGGGAGGGAGGGAGGGAGGGAGTTGGAGTTGGAGGCAGGCAGGGTGATGTCATTACACAAAAGGTAAAGTAATGGCTATAAAGGGAGTATTCATTTACACACATCCAAAGCTGGCACAGGAGCAAAAGAAAGAACAGCCAGAAAAATAATGGGATATTTTCTGCTCCCACCACAAGTGATCTTTAGTGAACCCATTCTGATAGCCTGCGTTGATAACCACCGTGGTAATGGAAACTACGCTTCTGTCAGACAAGACCTGAAGGATACGTTCTGTAACTGTCCCACATCTTCTCATGCTGTCAGCTGTAGACTAAAAGTAAAGGACTGAATCCTAAATTGTGGCCTGCACGGTTAACTTAAGATAATATTTGATTGACTTCACTGCATGACTTACATGAATATCTGAGCTAAGCACACAGCTCTCAAGTTACAGATATAGGATCTTCATTTGATCACTTTTTTGTTACTGAGAATTTTCTTGCACCACAGGAAATGCAAACTTTTGGAGTTTTAAAAAGGCTTCTAAAGTTTGTAATTTCCACTTAGAAATGTCAGACTTGATTTGCCCTTACGAAAAACGTATCAACCCCCTACAAAAATGTCCATTAACCAAATCCACATAATAATTCACATTTCCTGTTGCTGCAGGATTATTTTCCTGCCGTAACAAACTGGCTCAAATGAAGCTTCTACATCTGTAGGATTTGGTCCGAAGTTGGGAACTGATCTAATGGTGAATAATTACCAAAGACTCCAACCACCCAAAGCCATAGACTGTTCACTCTGCTACCATCCGGCAAACGGTGCCCGAGCATCGGCTCTCGGGCCAATCGGCTCCAAGGCAGCTTCTACCCCAAAACCATAACATTGCTGAATAGCCAGACTGCTAAATAGTCAACTAATGGTTCCCAAACTATCTTCACTGACTCTGTCTTGCACTGACCCTATGCACAGACTATATATACACACTCACTAGACTATATATACACACTCACTAGACTATATATACACACTCACTAGACTTTATATACACACTCACTAGACTATATATACACACTCACTAGACTATATATACACACTCACTAGACTATATATACACACTCACTAGACTATATATACACACTCACTAGACTATATTTACACATGTATACACACTCACTAGACTTTATATACACACTCACTAGACTATATTTACACATGTATACACACTCAGTAGACTTTATATACACACTCAGTAGACTATATTTACACATGTATACACACTCAGTAGACTATATTTACACATGTATACACACTCAGTAGACTTTATATACACACTCACTAGACTATATTTACACATGTATACACACTCACTAGACTATATATACACACTCACTAGACTATATATACACACTCACTAGACTATATATACACACTCACTAGACTATATATACACACTCAGTAGACTTTATATACACACTCACTAGACTTTATATACACACTCACTAGACTATATTTACACATATATACACACTCAGTAGACTTTATATACACACTCAGTAGACTTTATATACACACTCACTAGACTATATATACACATGTATACACACTCACTAGACTATATATACACACTCACTAGACTATATATACACACTCACTAGACTATATATACACACTCACTAGACTTTATATACACACTCACTAGACTATATATACACACTCACTAGACTATATATACACACTCACTAGACTATATATACACACTCACTAGACTATATATACACACTCACTAGACTATATTTACACATGTATACACACTCACTAGACTTTATATACACACTCACTAGACTATATTTACACATGTATACACACTCAGTAGACTTTATATACACACTCAGTAGACTATATTTACACATGTATACACACTCAGTAGACTATATTTACACATGTATACACACTCAGTAGACTTTATATACACACTCACTAGACTATATTTACACATGTATACACACTCACTAGACTATATATACACACTCACTAGACTATATATACACACTCACTAGACTATATATACACACTCACTAGACTATATATACACACTCAGTAGACTTTATATACACACTCACTAGACTTTATATACACACTCACTAGACTATATTTACACATATATACACACTCAGTAGACTTTATATACACACTCAGTAGACTTTATATACACACTCACTAGACTATATATACACATGTATACACACTCACTAGACTATATATACACACTCACTAGACTATATATACACACTCACTAGACTATATATACACACTCACTAGACTTTATATACACACTCACTAGACTATATATACACACTCACTAGACTTTATATACACACTCAGTAGACTTTATATACACACTCACTAGACTATATATACACATGTATACACACTCAGTAGACTTTATATACACACTCAGTAGACTTTATATACACACTCACTAGACTATATACACATGTATACACACTCACTAGACTATATATACACACTCACTAGACTATATATACACACTCACTAGACTATATATACACACTCACTAGACTTTATATACACACTCACTAGACTATATATACACACTCACTAGACTTTATATACACACTCAGTAGACTTTATATACACACTCACTAGACTATATATACACATGTATACACACTCACTAGACTATATATACACACTCACTAGACTATATATACACACTCACTAGACTATATATACACACTCACTAGACTTTATATACACACTCACTAGACTATATATACACACTCACTAGACTTTATATACACACTCACTAGACTATATTTACACATGTATACACACTCAGTAGACTTTATATACACACTCAGTAGACTTTATATACACACTCACTAGACTATATATACACATGTATACACACTCACTAGACTATATATACACACTCACTAGACTATATATACACACTCACTAGACTATATATACACACTCACTAGACTTTATATACACACTCACTAGACTATATATACACACTCACTAGACTTTATATACACACTCACTAGACTATATATACACACTCACTAGACTATATATACACACTCACTAGACTATATATACACACTCACTAGACTTTATATACACACTCACTAGACTATATATACACACTCACTAGACTATATATACACACTCACTAGACTTTATATACACACTCACTAGACTATATTTACACATGTATACACACTCAGTAGACTTTATATACACACTCAGTAGACTTTATATACACACTCACTAGACTATATATACACACTCACTAGACTATATATACACATGTATACACATTCACTAGACTATATATACACATGTATACACACTCACTAGACTATATATACACATGTATACACACTCACTAGACTTTATATACACATGTATACACATTCACTAAACTATATATACACATGTATACACACTCACTAGACTTTATATACACACTCACTAGACTTTATATGCACACTCACTAGACTTTATATGCACACTCACTAGACTATATATACACATGTATACACACTCACTAGACTTTATATGCACACTCACTAGACTATATATACACATGTATACACACTCACTAGACTTTATAGACTTTATATACACACCATATATACACTCACTCACACTACAGCGTCACTCCCACACAAAACCCTCACACACTCACACACACACACACACACACACACACACACACACACACACACACACACACACACACACACACACACACACACACACACACACACACACACACACACACACACATACCAATACAAACACACATACAGTACATATGTGTACACACACACACTTTTACACTCATCATTTGCTGCAGTTACTCTGTTCTTAATTTTCCATATTGATCTGGTACTGGTACTTCCTGTATATAGTAGCACATTGATCTGGTACTTCCTGTATATAGCTCCACATTGATCTGGTACTGGTACTTCCTGTATATAGTAGCACATTGATCTGGTACTGGTACTTCCTGTATATAGCTCCACATTGATCTGGTACTGGTACTTCCTGTATATAGCTCCACATTGATCTGGTACTGGTACTTCCTGTATATAGTAGCACATTGATCTGGTACTGGTACTTCCTGTATATAGCTCCACATTGATCTGATACTGGTACTTCCTGTATATAGTAGCACATTGATCTGGTACTGGTACTTCCTGTATATAGTAGCACATTGATCTGGTACTGGTACTTCCTGTATATAGTAGCACATTGATCTGGTACTGGTACTTCCTGTATATAGTAGCACATTGATCTGGTACTGGTACTTCCTGTATATAGCTCCACATTGATCTGGTACTGGTACTTCCTGTATATAGTAGCACATTGATCTGGTACTGGTACTTCCTGTATATAGCTCCATTCTTGTGTATCTTATTGTATACCTCTTGTGTTTCTATTTGATTTTGTATTATTATTTTTAAGCTCTGCATCATTGAGAAAGGTTCAGAAGCAAGCATTTCACTGTAAAGTCCACACCAGTTGTATTCAGCACGTGTGATAAATACAATTGAATACTGTATACTGTCTGTTGCCCCATATTTGAGCATTTTGCTGTAAGTTGACATATTTGAGATGCTTTTCTACTGGCGGTATCACAGGCACAATGACTAAGGGTTGTGGAGTTTGGATGGCTTGCTCTGTGTCAGTGGAGACTTTCTGACAAACTGTGTCTGCTCTGCTATCCAAACACCTGTCTGAGAGGCGCCAGAAGAAAATAGAGAGAAGAGACGAGAGGGGGAGAGGAGGAGAGAAAAGAGACGAGAGGGGGAGAGGAGGAGAGAAGAGAGACGAGAGGGGGGAGAGGAGGAGAGAAGAGAGGGGGGAGGGGGGAGAGGAGGAGAGAAAAGAGACGAGAGGGGGAGAGGAGGAGAGAAAAGAGATGAGAGGGGGTAGAGGAGGAGAGAAAAGAGACAAGAGGGGGAGAGGAGGAGAGAAAAGAGACGAGGGGGGAGAGGAGGAGAGAAGAGAAGAGAGGGGGGAGAGGAGGAGAGAGGGGGAGAGGAGAGAAGAGAGAAGAGAGGGGGAGAGGAGAGAAGAGACACCTGCGGTCCGTGTGATGTACGTGGGTCCAGGGGGTCTCCTATGACGATACTCTTGGCACTCTCGACGCTGCGGCGTACAAACTCCTCATAGACCTGTTCCTCCACGAAGACACGTGACGCGGCCGTGCAGCACTGGCCCTGGTTGAAGAAGGCTCCCTTTTGGGTCTCCTCCACTGCCAACTGCACTGTTAGTGAACATAGGATAGATGTTGACGAAGGCTGTCGCCAAATGACTAAGAGTCCCTCAGAGTAATAACATAACAATTGGCCACATCTTCCCTGAGGGCAAGATTTGGCATGATAATTACATAATTTTCTGGTTGTAAACTTGGTTTCTGGTCGTAGAGACGTCAGATAACAAGATTAGAGCCAGGTAAACATGTATGTTTCTGGTCACAAACACATTTAAAAGAAACCCTGTCCCTTTACAACCTGTATACAACATGACCACGACGTTTTCAGAGACGTTGTAAAGACGTCATTGCAACCAGTTTTGCCCTCTGGGTTATCATATTATATTGTTGATATGTTGGATAGGCTAGGAGCCACGATGACACAATGTCCGTCATGATAACCATCACACAGTTCGCAATCAGTCTCCATCTCTATTGCTTACAAGCACACTGTTGATCACACACACTGTGTCAAAGGCCTTTCCTCTGCGCTGAGCAGAGCTGCTGTCTTTGTTCTCTCTCTCTGCCTTGTTGGTTTAATAGAGAGACAGAAACCACATCACTTACAGTCCGAGTCAGCAAAGACAATGCAGGGGTTCTTCCCACCCAGCTCCAGGGTCACTCTTTTCAGATTACTCTTTGCTGCGGCCTCTTTGATCAACTGGCCTACCTGGGGAGACAAACAGGGCGAGGACGGATCACAGGGGGAAGTCATATAACAATGTGTCATATGGCACATTCAGTTCAAACAAATACTCTTTTTAAATGT
>NW_022261980.1:4866919-4969419 GCF_002021735.2 Oncorhynchus kisutch | reverse complement strand
ACCTGACTGTTCCAAATAATCAACCAATCACAGCCCCTTCAGTCTGCACCATGCTCACCCAGTATAGCTCTTCAGCAGCGGAGTTGGAGGCCCCTGTTCTTCTTAAAAGTTTCTCTCACCTCTTTGATGAGAGATCCTACGTGCAGGGCTGTGAGAGGGGTCTGCTCGGCTGGCTTGATGACCACAGTGTTACCACAGCACAGCGCCGGGGCCACCTTCCACATGAACATCAGCAGGGGGAAGTTCCACTAGGAGACACAAAACAAGTGTATCTTTGACAGGCAGGTTGAACACTTAAAGGGATAGTTCACTCAAAAACGATCTTTTAGTATTTTCTTTATTAGTTGATATAATGCCTTTATTTGTTGCATGTCAGCAGCCAAGTTTTCAAGATTTATCTCTTTCAGTACAGAGATGTACTGTGATGATTTGATTAGAGAGCAAATCAAGACCGTTGTGCTGTCATCCTATAAAGTGATGATTCAAACAGTCTGCTTCAAAACCTTCTCTCTGCCCTGTTATTCTCCCTACAGAGAACTTAATGAAAGAAATGAACAAATAACCGGACCCTCAGACACAAATTAGACAGCAAACGCGTGTAAGAATCCTAATGTTTACTGTTAACTTTTACAATGCTTTGGATACAGCCGCCACAATTAGGGATTTTTTGGGATGTGTAACCCTAAAAACAAGCTTCCTGTTTTTCCTAAGCGGTGACTCATGGTCTGCGTGAGTGCCAGTGGTGCTTTTAGTAATTACACGACGTCCTTCAGTATAAATTTCATTTTGATGATATAATCTCCCATGTGGAACAACAGCCTGCTTGTTCCTTTGTTGCCGGAGCAACATAAGAAGATATATACTTATGCTAGCAGAGAAAGCCCATCGGCCGCATTCACTCAGTCAAAATGTAGGAATAGAAATGATACCCCAGTCTGGTCTAGACTCTAGTGAACACGGTGCCATGTGATAGCCTTTACTCTAACCTACATGGATCACCATCCCACCCCAAGCTATCTGACCATAATATCAGCAAAAAGAAAATATGGATCTGTAAGGGTGCATCCCAAATGACACCCTATTTGCCATATAGTGGGGGGTCCTGGTCATAAGTAGGGAGCAGGGTGCCATTTGGGACCGTAATGTATAGTTGTAAACAGTCATGTTCCTGTAACGGTACACTTCAGTTGGATTAAGAGAGAGAATGCTTTGTGAAGAAAGGTAGAGATTAGGATTACATTTCCAGTCCATGTCCCAGATTTAATTTCACCCTCAGATGGAGTTGAAGTTAGAGGTAAAATGCAGTTTTTTTTTTAAACCAATCCAAACTCAAAGCTTAATTTTTGTATCATTCCAAATAAAGTTGCATTTACCTCAAAATTCACTTTCAAGAAAGATGTTACCTGAGAATATAATGGGATCATTTATTCTAATGCATTCCAAATGACACCCTATTCCCTATATAGTGCACTACAGCCTATAGTGCTCAGTCAACAGTAGTGCACTATGTAGGTACTAGGGTGCCATTTGGGGCGTAACCTGATTTAACTATCTCGTTATTGCTGCAGCTCCACTGATCTATGACTGTCAACACGCATGCTAAGAGTTATATTTCTGTATGTGCCAGGGACACGTAATGCCCTTGGAGCCGAGGCACAGAATAATACAGACACACAGACACACATGCACACGCACACACACACGCACACACACAGACACGCACACGCACACACACAGACAGACACGCACACGCATAGACAGACACACACACACACACACACACACACACACACACACACACACACACACACACACACACACACACACACACACACACACGATAACATTCTCCCTTGTCTCTAGAATAAAGGAGAGTTTTGGTGCCAACATGACGTCCGTCCATCACGATTGTAAATCTCCAACAGTCTGCTGTACTGTAGGCCTGTACTGTATCTGTGTCCCATGTCTATCGTCTGTGGGGATTCTGATACAGTGAAGGTAAACTCACTGCACTGTACACCTCTGGTCGTTGGGTGTGTGTGTGTGTGTGTGTGTGTGTGTGTAGGCCTGTACTGTATCTGTGTCCCATGGCTATCGTCTGTGGGGATTCTGATACAGTGAAGGTAAACTCACTGCACTGTACACCCCTGGTCGTTGGGTGGGTGTGTGTGTGTGTGTGTGTGTGTGTGTAGGCCTGTACTGTATCTGTGTCCCATGGCTATCGTCTGTGGGGATTCTGATGCAGTGAAGGTAAACTCACTGCACTGTACACCCCTGGTCGTTGGGTGTGTGTGTGTGTGTGTGTGTGTGTGTGTGTGTGTGTGTGTGTGTGTGTGTGTGTGTGTGTGTGTGTGTGTGTGTGTGTGTGTGTGTGTGTGTGTGTGTGTGTGTGTGTGTGTGTGTGGGCCTGTACTGTATCTGTGTCCCATGGCTATCGTCTGTGGGGATTCTGATAGTGAAGGTAAACTCACTGCACTGTACACCCCTGGTCGTTGGCGTGGGTGTGTGTGTGTGTGTGTGCGTGTGTGTGTAGGCATGCATTTTTCAGTCAATGTAGGTGAAATTGACCACTTCTATTTGCCAAGTCATTGTGTTTAGCTGTAGTACAGCAGTAGTATGTGTTTATTACTTGTTCACATCCAGATTCTACATGTATAATTATTTCAGAGTCACAAACACAAAACACTGGTCCTACTTACTGGGATGATGGCTCCACACACACCTACGGGCTCATGTCTGGTGAAGCACATAAACGTGTCATCTGGAGAAACAACAACACAACAACAAGAGGCTCATTATCAATCTCTCTCCATGGCATCCTTTCTCATTTATTTAGTTTACAGTCTGTTTAAATGTGGCATCCTTTCCCATTTATTTAGTTTACAGTCTGTTTAAATGTGGCATCCTTTCTCATTTATTTAGTTTACAGTCTGTTTAAATGTGGCATCCTTTCTCATTGATTTAGTTTACAGTCTGTTTAAATGTGGCATCCTTTCTCATTTATTTACTTTACAGTCTGTTTAAATGTGGCATCCTTTCTCATTTATTTAGTTTACAGTCTGTTTAAATGTGGCATCCTTTCTCATTTATTTAGTTTACAGTCTGTTTAAATGTGGCATCCTTTCTCATTTATTTAGTTTACTGTCTGTTTAAATGTGGCATCCTTTCTCATTTATTTAGTTTACAGTCTGTTTAAATGTGGCATCCTTTCTCATTTATTTAGTTTACAGTCTGTTTAAATGTGGCATCCTTTCTCATTTATTTAGTTTACAGTCTGTTTAAATGTGGCATCCTTTCTCATTTATTTAGTTTACAGTCTGTTTAAATGTGGCATCCTTTCTCATTTATTTAGTTTACAGTCTGTTTAAATGTGGCATCCTTTCTCATTTATTTAGTTTACAGTCTGTTTAAATGTGGCATCCTTTCCCATTTATTTAGTTTACAGTCTGTTTAAATGTGGCATCCTTTCCCATTTATTTAGTTTACAGTCTGTTTAAATGTGGCATCCTTTCTCATTTATTTAGTTTACAGTCTGTTTAAATGTGGCATCCTTTCCCATTTATTTTGCTGCATCAACCATTTGCATTTTCGAATGATGGTCAACAATCTCCTCTCCATATAAACGGGGAGCACACAGTCATTTTCTCCTCCTCTGCCCTTCTAAAAGTCCCTGTGCCCTGCTCCTCCTCTGCCTTTCTAAAAGTCCCTGTGCCCTGCTCCTCCTCTGCCAGTTCTAAAAGTCCCTGTGCCCTGCTCCTCCTCTGCCACTCTAAAAGTCCCTGTGCCCTGCTCCTCCTCTGCCATTCTAAAAGTCCCTGTGCCCTGCTCCTCCTCTGCCCTTCTAAAAGTCCCTGTGCCCTGCTCCTCCTCTGCCAGTTCTAAAAGTCCCTGTGCCCTGCTCCTCCTCTGCCCTTCTAAAAGTCCCTGTTTTCTGCTCCTCCTCTGCCCTTCTAAAAGTCCCTGTGCCCTGCTCCTCCTCTGCCATTCTAAAAGTCCCTGTGCCCTGCTCCTCCTCTGCCCTTCTAAAAGTCCCTGTGCCCTGCTCCTCCTCTGCCCTTCTAAAAGTCCCTGTGCCCTGCTCCTCCTCTGCCAGTTCTAAAAGTCCCTGTGCCCTGCTCCTCCTCTGCCACTCTAAAAGTCCCTGTGCCCTGCTCCTCCTCTGCCATTCTAAAAGTCCCTGTGCCCTGCTCCTCCTCTGCCCTTCTAAAAGTCCCTGTGCCCTGCTCCTCCTCTGCCAGTTCTAAAAGTCCCTGTGCCCTGCTCCTCCTCTGCCCTTCTAAAATTCCCTGTGCCCTGCTCCTCCTCTGCCCTTCTAAAAGTCCCTGTGCCCTGCTCCTCCTCTGCCATTCTAAAAGTCCCTGTGCCCTGCTCCTCCTCTGCCCCTTCTAAAAGTCCCTGTGCCCTGCTCCTCCTCTGCCCTTCTAAAAGTCCCTGTGCCCTGCTCCTCCTCTGCCAGTTCTAAAAGTCCCTGTGCCCTGCTCCTCCTCTGCCAGTTCTAAAAGTCCCTGTGCCCTGCTCCTCCTCTGCCAGTTCTAAAAGTCCCTGTGCCCTGCTCCTCCTCTGCCCCTTCTAAAAGTCCCGGTGCCCTGCTCCTCCTCTGCCCTTCTAAAAGTCCCTGTGCCCTGCTCCTCCTCTGCCTGTTCTAAAAGTCCCTGTGCCCTGCTCCTCCTCTGCCAGTTCTAAAAGTCCCTGTGCCCTGCTCCTCCTCTGCCAGTTCTAAAAGTCCCTGTGCCCTGCTCCTCCTCCTCTGCCATTCTAAAAGTCCCTGTGCCCTGCTCCTCCTCTGCCCTTCTAAAAGTCCCTGTGCCCTGCTCCTCCTCTGCCCCTTCTAAAAGTCCCAGTGCCCTGCTCCTCCTCTGCCCCTTCTAAAAGTCCCTGTGCCCTGCTCCTCCTCTGCCCCTTCTAAAAGTCCCTGTGCCCTGCTCCTCCTCTGCCCCTTCTAAAAGTCCCTGTGCCCTGCTCCTCCTCTGCCCCTTCTAAAAGTCCCTGTACCCTGCTCCTCCTCTGCCCCTTCTAAAAGTCCCTGTGCCCTGCTCCTCCTCTGCCATTCTAAAAGTCCCTGTGCCCTGCTCCTCCTCTGCCCCTTCTAAAAGTCCCTGTGCCCTGCTCCTCCTCTGCCCTTCTAAAAGTCCCTGTGCCCTGCTCCTCCTCTGCCAGTTCTAAAAG
This sequence comes from Oncorhynchus kisutch, assembly GCF_002021735.2. Lineage (NCBI taxonomy): Eukaryota > Metazoa > Chordata > Actinopteri > Salmoniformes > Salmonidae > Oncorhynchus > Oncorhynchus kisutch. The sequence continues at coordinate 4,964,253 of NW_022261980.1, read as the reverse complement.
TCCCTGTGCCCTGCTCCTCCTCTGCCCCTTCTAAAAGTCCCTGTGCCCTGCTCCTCCTCTGCCCTTCTAAAAGTCCCTGTGCCCTGCTCCTCCTCTGCCACTCTAAAAGTCCCTGTGCCCTGCTCCTCCTCTGCCATTCTAAAAGTCCCTGTGCCCTGCTCCTCCTCTGCCCCTTCTAAAAGTCCCTGTGCCCTGCTCCTCCTCTGCCATTCTAAAAGTCCCTGTGCCCTGCTCCTCCTCTGCCCTTCTAAAAGTCCCTGTGCCCTGCTCCTCCTCTGCCATTCTAAAAGTCCCTGTGCCCTGCTCCTCCTCTGCCTGTTCTAAAAGTCCCTGTGCCCTGCTCCTCCTCTGCCCTTCTAAAAGTCCCTGTGCCCTGCTCCTCCTCTGCCAGTTCTAAAAGTCCCTGTGCCCTGCTCCTCCTCTGCCAGTTCTAAAAGTCCCTGTGCCCTGCTCCTCCTCTGCCATTCTAAAAGTCCCTGTGCCCTGCTCCTCCTCTGACAGTTCTAAAAGTCCCTGTGCCCTGCTCCTCCTCTGCCAGTTCTAAAGTCCCTGTGCCCTGCTCCTCCTCTGCCTGTTCTAAAAGTCCCTGTGCCCTGCTCCTCCTCTGCCAGTTCTAAAAGTCCCTGTGCCCTGCTCCTCCTCTGCCTGTTCTAAAAGTCCCTGTGCCCTGCTCCTCCTCTGCCAGTTCTAAAAGTCCCTGTGCCCTGCTCCTCCTCTGCCTGTTCTAAAAGTCCCTGTGCCCTGCTCCTCCTCTGCCAGTTCTAAAAGTCCCTGTGCCCTGCTCCTCCTCTGCCAGTTCTAAAAGTCCCTGTGCCCTGCTCCTCCTCTGACAGTTCTAAAAGTCCCTGTGCCCTGCTCCTCCTCTGCCTGTTCTAAAAGTCCCTGTGCCCTGCTCCTCCTCTAACCATTCTAAAAGTCCCTGTGCCCTGCTCCTCCTCTGACAGTTCTAAAAGTCCCTGTGCCCTGCTCCTCACATGACTGAAAGTCCTGTTTAATAGAAGGAAATAGAGCGGGCAGATAGAGTCCCCAATAACCAGACTATTAAGTCTATTGTTCAGAGTGAAATGTCACCCCTGACCTTCTTGGAATGGAGGGGCAATTAAAAGCGTCCCCCATCTCTAACACCCCCCCCCCCCCCCTCCATTTAATTGCTGCAATGTCCCACCCTCCTCGTTCTCTGTAGCAGTCAACTGGCTTTTTTTAGGGTAAATACAGTTGAACTATAAATAAGTTAAGTTGGAATGTTTATGCGATAGAGTTGACCTTAAACTACTCTGTTCAGCAGAATGTACTTACTTGGGGTGTTGCGGGTACTGAAAGGTTTGTTAAAACCCTGCACCAACAATTGTGGTTACAACATGTCAGTGTGCCATGCTGCACATGCGTTGCAGCAATTGTTCCACCGATAGTCTACTGCGGTGCAACCAAAGGTTTTAGTGCCCTCAACTCTAACAGCACAACTCCAAGGTAGGCCGACATAAAACACAGACAGGAAACGGTCTATTTAAAAATACATGTATAATACTGCACAGTAACATGAACTTACACCAACACAAGACATTCCAAAATCCTTTTTCACTGCTGTACCACAGTATCTGTGCAACTAAGGTCCATCCTTCTGACATAGCAACTAGCGGGAACAACTTACTGACTCCAATGCTGCCTTAATGACACCCTATTCCCGATATAGTGCTCTACTTTTGGCACCTTACTTCCTTCCGTGACATTTTGCATGATCCCCCTCCACCTCCACACACGGACATGTCAAAAGCTCAGCTGATAGCCTAGATAATGGGTTCAATCTGACACTCTCACTCCGTGACCTTGTCTTGTTTCTTCTATTGATGTATGTGGTGACAGACTGCTACACACCCAGGATCCATTATCTCCCTGTGTCCTGGGTGAGCCCACTCATCCCACACTTTACAGCTTATCAAAGGTTCCATTTCCATAGCCAGGGGAGTAGACATGGGATATACAGTAGAGTAGAGGGAATTAGACTGTGTCCCAAATAGCACCCTATTCCCTATGTAGTGCACTACTTTTGAGCAGTGCACCTTTGCTTATTTAGGCCCAGAGCGTTTTTTTTTAAGGAGAGAGGAATTCCAAACTCCATTCGTATTTGTATTATTTTCATGACAGGTTAGGAGTAGAGAGACAGAGTAGAGAGAGCAGAAATATGTAGGGCTGATGTGGGGATCGAACCAGCAGCCCCATCTCAGGGGGTATATATATGGTTCTAAAGGTGAGAGCGTTACCTGCTCGACCAGACTCCGGGCCTAGAGCTGTTTATAAGTCACCAAGTTGCTACTGGCAGGTAGAGGAGTGACTGTATACGGACTATTACACCAGGGGATAGTCATCTTAGTCTGGGAGTTGTTCCTGACAGGTAGAGGAGTGACTGTATACAGACTATTACACCAGGGGATAGTCATCTTAGTCTGGGAGTTGTTCCTGACAGGTAGAGGAGTGACTGTATACAGACTATTACACCAGGGGATAGTCATCTTAGTCTGGGAGTTGCTACTGACAAATGCAAATGCTGATAGAGGAGAGGAGAGGAGAGGAGAGGAGAGGGGAGGAGAGGAGAGGAGAGGAGAGGGGAGGGGAGGGGAGTGGAGGGGAGGGGAGGAGAGGAGAGGAGAGGAGAGGAGAGGAGAGGAGAGGAGAGGAGAGGAGAGGAGAGGAGAGGAGAGGAGAGGAGAGGAGAGGAGAGGAGAGGAGAGGAGAGGAGAGGAGAGGAGAGGAGAGGAGAGGAGAGGAGAGGAGAGGAGAGGAGAGGAGAGGAGAGGAGAGGAGAGGAGAGGAGAGGAGAGGGGGGCCAACTCAGAGGCGTTGATCAGGCACTGATCTGGAGTGTCTGATTCTCAGCTAATCCTGACACAGACTGTTGCACCTCGCTGATTACCATCAGCCCCCTCTTCCTCTTCCTTTGTCCTCGCCAGCCTTTCGTCTCTCAACTGCCCCATTGGAATCTAATCAGGAGGAAATAGGGAAGCCTGTTTTGTCTATCTGACGTCCTGCCGTGGCGGCCGAGGATGGTTTTTGACACTGCGATAGGGGGAACTATTAAGAGGACGGACGAGATGCCACCCAGGGCTGCGGACAATTGATGGATCGGCTGAGTGACTCGACCGCTAATTAACTTGTTTCTTGACGACTGGGCGGAACCAGTGGGCTAATCATATAGTGGACAGAAAGTCTATGTGGGCCATTAAGCCACAAAGGAGAGAGACAAGTGATTGTTGAGAAACAGCTTGATCAGATTGACAGGTCATGGACCTTTTTGGGAAATACTTTAATAAAAGCTGGCTGTTATAATGCATTATTACCTGTGATAAGCATATAATAACACTGTTTGGAAATGTTGTTGTATTATAAATGTATGAAATGGTAATAACTGGATCATTACGAGATGATAATGAGATGTTGTAAGGGGTCGTAAGCCTACGTGCATTAACAAATCATAATGCACTATACCTGTAGGTGAAAGTAGTAGCCTGGCAATCTAAAAGGTTTTAAAGCTGCACAGAGACACTTACCTACAGGCATGGTTTTGCCATGTATCTTGTCGGCCCAACCGGCATAGTATCTAAGGGTTTTGATGCTGCCGTCCAGATCAATGAAGAAAGAATGAAGGAATGGCTTCCCAGTGTCTATAGTCTCCATAGTCTGTAAAAAAGAATCAGAAACATTGAACATAGTGCATTAAGGCCACGTTAATGCAGGCTATCCTATCTTCTGGGGAACCTGAGGCAGAAACATTGAACATAGTGCATTAAGGCCACGTTAATGCAACTATCCTAACTTCTGGGGAACCTGAGGCAAAATCATCTCAATAGGAGAAAATAATAGCTGTTGTGGAACAAAAAACAACTAATAATATATGTTCTCAAAAATCTATTTTGAGAGTTTCTGTCATCTTGTACTCAGTCGGCTGCAATCGCAGCACCATCAACCCCTTGGTTGCTACAAAACAAGGTTTTATGCCCTCGACGTGCGCCAAGAAGTGAACATGCTGTGGGAGTTCATGGGTTCAGAAAGAAAAGTAATAGTAATAATAATAATGCTAATAGGAGGCTGAGGAGAGGCCAGGGTACGGCACCACTGACATCGCTAGCACAGTTGTCTCTCTGTGTAGCCAAGGCTGCAGTGAGCTGGAACATTAGATGACCAGAAAATACAACACATCCATCTGAATCTGAATGTCAAAACAAATGTTTTTCAAATCTAGATGAACAATCATTTCTATAGAGCAGAGGGGTGGACAAAAACCTAGACAAAAGCAATCCATGACGTTGTGCATTTGACAATATTTGAAAAAGTGACTGTACGTAAGTTACTAAACTCTATGACAGACACAAGCTGCTTGCAACCACTAAGCCGAATGTGTTGGGGAAGAGAAAGATATTGTATGGTGAGACCCACTGTGTCAAACATGATTTGTACACTTATATGGTGCTATGATACTCAAGTTCTTTGATTGACTGTCTCAAGGGGGACACAAGTCAAGTGTTTACTAAAAACCTGGGGCAAATACATACGTCAAATACTTTGAGGTGCGCTTGATTTACCTTGGGGTTTGGGAGAACCAATAGAGAATGATAGAGGACTTTGTATCAGTCCTATTATGGCATCTGTGAGCGCACTGGCATCTCCATTTTGAAGTAGTCAATTTTCTTCTAGTACTACTTCTATGAGTTGTTAATCAAACTGAAAAGGTGCATACTGCCACCTGGAGTGTGTTGTCTGAACAGGTATCAAGTCAAAGCTGCCGATTTACTGCCACCTGCAGTTATGGAATGTTTGCTTACAAGTATAGTTCATGAGCTGATCCCTCCTGATGATGGAATTATGTGATCCTTGTGAATTACACTGACGAAGGCTTAGGAAGGCTGAAATGTTTGTCTATCTACCTACCCCCGAATTAACAAAATACTAGAAAGAAACCTTGAATCTCATTTTTGAGTGCGGATCAGCTACATCATTTTGTGTTCCTTCCTTAACCCATTGGAATTCCCACCGATTTGGCTACTTCAAAATGGTGAAAGGCCTCAATGACACTGCCAATGCTAAATCAGACTTTTGGGCACTAGAGTCCTCTAATTCAATTCAATTCAATTCAAGGGCTCTATCTATCTCTATGGGAGAACCAGATCAAGTGCAGCCCCACAATGACATATGTAGGCTATCTGACCAATAAGATCTAATTCAACCCACTGCAAATGGACAGATAATGAGAGACGAAGCACTGCCACAGAGCTAGAACACCAATAGATTTATCCTGTATCTTTTCATTGAGCTAAATGCTAAATCTGGTCTTTATTTCCCCCACAAACAGAACAGGGGTTAGCGTAATTAGCGATACCCCAGCACAAGCAGCCCTCCCAAAACATGTTTTCAATTAGCAGCCACATGCAGTCCCATAATATGACTTCACTCTCATCTGTAATGTTTCATTTACAAATCTGACTCCTAATGCAATCTGGAAACTCAATTGAAAAGGCATTGGAATACGTGAGAAGGCATTGGAACTGGGCTTGGATCACCCACCACTGTAATATCTGATTTACACTGTCTAAAATAATCCAAGGTGGCCCAACTCAAGATCTTTTAGTAACTACATTAGTTCCACAGCCTTTTTGAGTTGACTCAACTTTTTGGAGAAGTGGCAGCAGGTAGCCTCGTGTTTTTCAACGTTGGACCAATAACTAAAAAGTTGCAAGTTCAAATCCTTGAGCCGCAAAGGTGAAGAATCTGTTGGTGTGGCCTGGAGCAAGACACTTAACCCTAATAGCTCCAGGGGTTGCTGTTAATTATGGCAGACCCTCTCTCAGGGAGAGTTGGGATATCGGTATGCAGAAAACACATTTCCAATTCATGCATGCGTATTAATACACACTTGCAGATATGTAAAATAGGAGAAATATAAACACCCACCAAATGATAACTGTTGCATAAGCCTCACATTTTAAGTTGGCCAAAACATTGTTCTAACTCATCTATACAATGAATATACCAAACATTACGAACACCTTCCTAATATTCAGTTGCACCCACCTGGCACCTACTACAATGTCCCGTACAAAGGCACTTAAATCTTGTGTCTTGCCCATTCACCCTCTGAATGGCACACAATCACAACCCAGATCTCCATTTTCTCAAGGCTTAAAACTCATTTAACCGGTCTTCTCCCCTTCATCTACACTGATTGAAGTGGATTTAACATGCACCATCAATAAGGGATCATACAGTAGCTTTCACCTGGATTCACCTGGTCAGTCTATGTCAATCAACTTCAAAATATGTTTTTGATAGATGTTTTGTATGGAAATGATTTGCTTATTGCCAAAAGGTTGTTATATTGTTTGAGGTTAAAGTAATACTACACTCCATTGTCCATTAGTCCACTGTCAATACAATTCCATGGCAGTTCAACTCTTTTTCTCTTGTGACACACACAGGCACACAAAGACACTCACCAACAATATTAGAATGAATGTCAAGGTTGTGTGGGGATTATATAGCAACAAGTGTAGAACTGAAAAATATATATTACCCGAGTCGCAACATACCAGCATGGAAAAGATTTTCAATCACAGATCATGCACCTGCAGCGTCTGGTGCATTGCGCACCGTGCTGCTGCTGTCAAGTCTCTCTGGACACCCAAACTAGATGATAGGCTACCTTCACAACGCAGGTGACAGATGTCAAGTTTACCAATAGGCTGCTAGTTGTAGCCTTCTACAGTCTAAAGACATATAAGGTTAATAGGCCATCCACAACTTACCGCTAGCAGTGCCCGGTCCCTCTCCATCAGGTCAGCGAGCTTGTGCAGGAGTCGCCCCCGGCTTGACACGTCCATCCTTCGCCACGGCGAGCCCCTCTGGCTGGCCGCTCTGGCAGCCTTTACAGCCTTGTCCACATCTGCCTGCAGGTACACATCAACAGCTTTCACACAGACAACTGATAACCAACCTAAAACATTTCTATGGGTAATATTGTTTTGCATAAGTTACAATTATGAGCAGGCTAATGATAATTGATAGGCCTAATTAATTCGCTAAAATGTATTTTCGTCTGTAGCCTAATAAAAGACCTTGACATTAAGTTGATAGACAGTCACTGTCTCATTTTTAAATTAGGCTATGGAAAAGGAAATTAAACATGTAGGCCGAGATCAAAGGTCTTCAACCTTTAATTGACCAGGGACCCCCTCCCAGGTAAACTGGCGACCCAGGGACCCCCTCCCAGGTAAACTGGCGACCCAGGGACCCCCTCCCAGGTAAACTGGCGACCCAGGGACCCCCTCCCAGGTAAACTGCCGACCCAGGGACCCCCTCCCAGGTAAACTGGCGACCCAGGGACCCCCATCATACGTTAGCAAAAACATTTATTTCATGTCTTGGGCGGCAGGTAGAGCGTTGGACTAGTAACCGGAAGGTTGCAAGATCAAATCCCCGAGCTGACAAGGTAAATATCTGTCGTTCTGCCCCTGAACAGGCAGTTAACCAACTGTTCCTAAGCCGTCATTGAAAATAAGAATTTGTTCTTAACTGACTTGCCTAGTTAAATAAAAATAATCATAATGAGAAGTAATCAACATTTTAAAATGAATAGATTTGGTAAATAGTTTTCATTATTTTGACCTCCCACATTATAATTGAAAGAGGAAGTGTAGTCTCTAACAGACTATTAGCTAGAAAGGTAGTAACTCCAAACAGATTTTCGCTAACAGTTTTAGCTGTTTAAACTAAGGTTAGCCATGTCTTAGCAGACATGTCCAAGTCAAGAAAGCTAACCAGCAGTGAACGGCATTTGCCACACTTTTAGCCTATTGACAGATAGCCTATTGACTGGTAGCCTATTGACTGGTAGCCTATTGACTGGTAGCCTATTGACAGGTAGCCTACTGACAGGTAGCCTATTGATTGGTAGCCTATTGTCAGACACTCCAGTCAGTGTATCAGCTCCAATGAGTGTAATTTGCTCAATATTAGGAGTTGGCAAATAAAATTTAAATATTATCCTCTTTCCTACTGTAGGTATGTAATTAAAAATGTGTTTATTCTGTTGTTGTTAGCGATATCCATAAAAACAATGGAGAAGAAAACGTTTTAATATGACAATGGAGAAAAAAACGTTTTAATATATATACAGTGGGGCAAAAAAGTATTTAGTCATTCACCAATTGTGCAAGTTCTCCCACTTAAAAAGATGAGAGAGGCCTGCAATTTTCATCATAGACAAAATTAGGGGGAAAAATCCAGAAAATCACATTGTAGGATTTTTAATGAATGTATTTGCAAATTATGGTGGAAAATAAGTATTTGGTCAATAACAAAAGTTTATCTCAATACTTTGTTATATACCCTTTGTTGGCAATGACAGAGGTCAAACGTTTTCTGTAAGTCTTCACAAGGTTTTCACACACTGTTGCTGGTATTTTGGCCCATTCCTCCATGCAGATCTCCTATAGAGCAGTGATGTTTTGGGGCTGCTGCTGGGCAACACGGACTTTCAACTCCCTCCAAAGATGGTCTATGGGGTTGAGATCTGGAGACTGGCTAGGCCACACCAGGACCTTGAAATGCTTCTTACGAAGCCACTCCTTCATTGCCCGGGCGGTGTGTTTGGGATCATTGTCATGCTGAAAGACCCAGCCACGTTTCATCTTCAATGCCCTTGCTGATGGAAGGAGGTTTTCACTCAAAATCTCAAGATACATGGCCCCATTCATTCTTTCCTTTACACGGATCAGTCGTCCTGGTCCCTTTGCAGAAAAACAGCCCCAAAGCATGATGTTTCCACCCCCATGCTTCACAGTAGGTATGGTGTTCTTTGGATGCAACTCAGCATTCTTTGTCCTCCAAACACGACGAGTTGAGTTTTTACCAAAAAGTTATATTTTGGTTTCATCTGACCATATGACATTCTCCCAATCTTCTTCGGGATCATCCAAATGCTTTCTAGCAAACTTCAGACGGGCCTGGACATGTACTGGCTTAAGCAGGGGGACACGTCTGGCACTGCAGGATTTGAGGCACTGCAGGATTTGAGTCCCTGGCGGTGTAGTGTGTTACTGATGGTAGGCTTTGTTACTTTGGTCCCAGCTCTCTGCAGGTCATTCACTAGGTCCCCCCGTGTGGTTCTGGGATTTTTGATCACCATTCTTGTGATGGTTCAAACAGGTGCCATTAATACAGGTAACGAGTGGAGGACAGAGGAGCCTCTTAAAGAATAAGTTACAGGTCTGTGAGAGCCAGAAATCTTGCTTGTTTGTAGGTGACCAAATACTTATTTTCCACCATAATTTGCAAATAAATTCATAAAAAATCCTACAATGTGATTTTCTGGAATTTTTTTTCTAATTTTGTCTGTCATAGTTGAAGTGTACCTATGATGAAAATTACAGGCCTCTCTTATCTTTTTAAGTGGGAGAACTTGCACAATCGGTGGCTGACTAAATACTTTTTTGCCCCACTGTATATATATTTTGGCAGACCCCCTGCAGTCCCTGGAACCCAATCAGAACCAGATGAAGAGAGATAGAGAGGAGGAGAGAAGACAGGATCACTGCAGTAGTAGTAATACAATTCTGTTCATTTGATTTAGCAAACATTCCTTATTTCCTCAAGTCAACTTAGTAATTAAGACATTGGCCTAATCAAACGTGAATTTCTGTTTTAGGGACATACTTTGTCTGCTTCTTCCACTTCACAGATTTTGACACCTGTTGCTGGATTGAAGGTCTGAAACGTCTTTCCTTTCAGAGAGGTGTGCCACTCATTGTTGATAAAAATCTGTTGGACACAAAGAAAGAGCTGTCTTTAAAAAATACTGTTTTACAACGCACCTGTTCAGTAGGCTACTATCAGTAAGCAATATAACACAGGAGCATAACTCAAGTGTGTTTTTTGCTTTTCAAATATATTTTTAATACAGTCTTTTGGATCCAACTCCAATATGAAGACATGGATAGCACACCAACAGGCACACCACCACCTCTAGCCTGTGCACAGGCTACAGACTAACATGCATTACAATAACTTGACGAAATTCACCTCCCCTAGTTTATGATGTCTTAAACATGTACTGTGACATTATATTATACCTTATACCTTACACTCAAGTTTCACGTTTTTATGGTCACGTGCACTAACTAGTACAGTACATGCACTAACTAGTACAGTACATGCACTAACTAGTACAGTACATGCACTAACTAGTACAGTACATGCACTAACTAGTACAGTACATGCACTAACTAGTACAGTACATGCACTAACTAGTACAGTACATGCACTAACTAGCACAGTGAAATGATTTTCTTGAATGCTCTTTCCCAACAATGCAGTAGTACTATGTATATAGTTGAAAACAGTTAAAAAGTTGTTTGTGCATTTTTGTTCACATTACATTTTCACTATTCAGTGATTGCTGCTATGTTACTTAATAAGACGTGCGTCTCACCTTGGTGTGGCGTATCTCTTGTACTTTGACGGGCTGGGGAAAAGGCATGGGAGGGCTCCCATCGCCATTCGCCCCGGTCACCCCGTTCTCTGTTGTTCCGTTCTGAGCCATTCTGCGTCACCGGTCCCGTCCTGCCACAACTGTATTCTCTCTGTGTGTCTGTCTACTGTCTACTGAGCACTACAAGCGCATCCAGCGGTCTTTATAAGAATGCGAAAATCCTCCCTCTCTCTCTCTCTCTCTCTCGCCCTCTCCCCAGAGCAGCTGAGGATAACCCAACTCTGCCCTTATCAAAATATCAGGCCCCAGTATCTGCAGCATGGAATCATAAACCAAAAGCCTCCTGGAATATCGTTGTTAATAGGAATGCTTAACGTAACAGGATAAAGATATAATGACATACGCTTTTATATTGACGGTCGGCTACTCAAGGACAGGTGTGGCAGGTACACTTTTTGCGTGTCAACTTATTTATTGAGGAAAGTGCAAGGTGTCCAAGTATGGAACTTAAGCCATTCAAATGAATGCTAATTACTGTGGATGCTTTTAGACTACAGATGGCAAAATTGTAGAACACGGACAGCAGTACGTTCAAGTGTATACATTTCCAACACTCAATTCGTGCAAATATGTACAAAAAGTATTTCAGCAGATTTTGTGCGTTTTTGTGTGACTTAATTGGTGTGAAAATACATACATTTTTGTGAGACTTCATTCGTAGATTTAAAACTTCAGAACAATCTTTAAAAGTTATTGGAGCAATGCATTTTGGGCAAATGGTGCTCCACACTGCCTTTTTTGTGTCCCACATTTATTTATATACACATAAAGCATGTTAACAACCCAATACTTAATCACCATTTAACAACCCAATACTGTTAATCAACCAGCATGTTAACAACCCAATACTGTTAATCAACCAGCATGTTAACAACCCAATACTGTTAATCAACCAGCATGTTAACAACCCAATACTGTTAATCAACCAGCATGTTAACAACCCAATACTGTTAATCAACCAGCATGTTAACAACCCAATACTGTTAATCAACCAGCATGTTAACAACCCAATACTGTTAATCAACCAGCATGTTAACAACCCAATACTGTTAATCAACCAGCATGTTAACAACCCAATACTGTTAATCAACCAGCATGTTAACAACCCAATACTGTTAATCAACCAGCATGTTAACAACCCAATACTGTTAATCAACCAGCATGTTAACAACCCAATACTGTTAATCAACCAGCATGTTAACAACCCAATACTGTTAATCAACCAGCATGTTAACAACCCAATACTGTTAATCAACCAGCATGTTAACAACCCAATACTGTTAATCAACCAGCATGTTAACAACCCAATACTGTTAATCAACCAGCATGTTAACAACCCAATACTGTTAATCAACCAGCATGTTAACAACCCAATACTGTTAATCAACCAGCATGTTAACAACCCAATACTGTTAATCAACCAGCATGTTAACAACCCAATACTGTTAATCAACCAGCATGTTAACAACCCAATACTGTTAATCAACCAGCATGTTAACAACCAATACTGTTAATCAACCAGCATGTTAACAACCCAATACTGTTAATCAACCAGCATGTTAACAACCCAATACTGTTAATCAACCAGCATGTTAACAACCCAATACTGTTAATCAACCAGCATGTTAACAACCCAATACTGTTAATCAACCAGCATGTTAACAACCCAATACTGTTAATCAACCAGCATGTTAACAACCCAATACTGTTAATCAACCAGCATGTTAACAACCCAATACTGTTAATCAACCAGCATGTTAACAACCCAATACTGTTAATCAACCAGCATGTTAACAACCCAATACTGTTAATCAACCAGCATGTTAACAACCCAATACTGTTAATCAACCAGCATGTTAACAACCCAATACTGTTAATCAACCAGCATGTTAACAACCCAATACTGTTAATCAACCAGCATGTTAACAACCCAATACTGTTAATCAACCAGCATGTTAACAACCCAATACTGTTAATCAACCAGCATGTTAACAACCCAATACTGTAATCAACCAGCATGTTAACAACCCAATACTGTTAATCAACCAGCATGTTAACAAACCCAATACTGTTAATCAACCAGCATGTTAACAACCCAATACTGTTAATCAACCAGCATGTTAACAACCCAATACTGTTAATCAACCAGCATGTTAACAACCCCAATACTGTTAATCAACCAGCATGTTAACAACCCAATACTGTTAATCAACCAGACCATGTTAACCAACACCCAATACTGTTAATCAACCAGCATGTTAACAACCCAATACTGTTATCAACCAGCATGTTAACAACCCAATACTGTTAATCAACCAGCATGTTAACAACCCAATACTGTTAATCAACCAGCATGTTAACAACCCAATACTGTTAATCACCAGCATGTTAACAACCCAATACTGTTAATCAACCAGCATGTTAACAACCCAATACTGTTAATCAACCAGCATGTTAACAACCCAATACTGTTAATCAACCAGCATGTTAACAACCCAATACTGTTAATCAACCAGCATGTTAACAACCCAATACTGTTAATCAACCAGCATGTTAACAACCCATATTATCAACCAGCATGTTAACAAAGCCAATCTAAAAGGTAACCAAACTGTAATCAACCAGCATGTTAACAACCCAATACGGTTTAATCAACCAGCATGTTAACAAACCCAATACTGTTAATCAACCAGCATGTTAACAAACCCAATACTGTTAATCAACCAGCATGTTAACAACCCAATACTGTTAATCAACCAGCATGTTAACAACCCAATACTGTTAATCAACCAGCATGTAACAACCCAATACTGTTAATCAACCAGCATGTTAACAACCCAATACTGTTAATCAACCAGCATGTAACAACCCAATACTGTTAATCAACCAGCATGTTAACAACCCAATACTGTTAATCAACCAGCATGTTAACAACCCATACTGTTAATCAACCAGCATGTTAACAACCCAATACTGTTAATCAACCAGCATGTTAACAACCCAATACTGTTAATCAACCAGCATGTTAACAACTCCAATACTGTTAATCAACCAGCATGTTAACAACCCAATACTGTTAATCAACCAGCATGTTAACAACCCAATACTGTTAATCAACCAGCATCAACCACATGTAACACCAATACTGTTATCAACCACATTACACCAATACTGTTAATCAACCAGCATGTTAACAACCCAATACTGTTAATCAACCAGCATGTTAACAACCCAATACCTGTTAATCAACCAGCATGTTAACAACCCAATACTGTTAATCAACCAGCATGTTAACAACCCAATACTGTTAATCAACCAGCATGTTAACAACCCAATACTGTTAATCAACCAGCATGTTAACAACCCAATACTGTTAATCAACCAGCATGTTAACAACCCAATACTGTTAATCAACCAGCATGTTAACAACCCAATACTGTTAATCAACCAGCATGTTAACAACCCAATACTGTTAATCAACCAGCATGTTAACAACCCAATACTGTTAATCAACCAGCATGTTAACAACCCAATACTGTTAATCAACCAGCATGTTAACAACCCAATACTGTTAAATCAACCAGACAGGTTAACAACCCAATACTGTTAATCAACCAGCATGTTAACAACCCAATACTGTTAATCAACCAGCATGTTAACAACCCAATACTGTTAATCAACCAGCATGTTAACAACCCAATACTGTTAATCAACCAGCATGTTAACAACCCAATACTGTTAATCAACCAGCATTTTAACAACCCAATACTGTTAATCAACCAGCATGTTAACAACCCAATACTGTTAATCAACCAGCATGTTAACAACGCCAATACTGTTAATCAACCAGCATGTTAACACCCAATACTTGTTAATCAACCAGCATGTTAACAACCCAATACTGTTAATCAACCAGCATGTTAACAACCCAATACTGTTAATCAACCAGCATGTTAACAACCCAATACTGTTAATCAACCAGCATGTTAACAAACCCAATACTGTTAATCAACCAGCATGTTAACAACCCAATACTGTTAATCAACCAGCATGTTAACAAACCCAATACTGTTAATCAAAACCAGCATGTTAACAACCCAATACTGTTAATCAACCAGCATGTTAACAACCCAATACTGTTAATCAACCAGCATGTTACAACCCAATACTGTTAATCAACCAGCATGTTAACAACCCAATACTGTTAATCAACCAGCATGTTAACAACCCAATACTGTTAATCAACCAGCATGTTAACAACCCAATACTGTTAATCAACCAGCATGTTAACAACCCAATACTGTTAATCAACCAGCATGTTAACAACCCAATCTGTTAATCAACCAGCATGTTAACAACCCAATACTGTTAATCAACCAGCATGTTAAACAACCCAATACTGTTAATCAACCAGCATGTTAACAACCCAATACTGTTAATCAACCAGCATGTTAACAACCCAATACTGTTAATCAACCAGCATGTTAACAACCCAATACTGTTAATCAACCAGCATTGTAACACCCAATACTGTTAATCAACCAGCATGTTAACAACCCAATACTGTTAATCAACCAGCATGTTAACAACCCAATACTGTTAATCAACCAGCATGTTAACAACCCAATACTGTTAATCAACCAGCATGTTAACAACCCAATACTGTTAATCAACCGCCATGTTAACAACCCAATACTGTTAATCAACCAGGCATGTTAACAACCCCAATACTGTTAATCAACCAGCATGTTAACAACCCAATACTGTTAATCAACCAGCATGTTAACAACCCAATACTGTTAATCAACCAGCATGTTAACAACCCAATACTGTTAATCAACCAGCATGTTAACAACCCAATACTGTTAATCAACCAGCATGTTAACAACCCAATACTGTTAATCAACCAGCATGTTAACAACCCAATACTGTTAATCAACCAGGCATGTTAACAACCCAATACTGTTAATCAACCAGCATGTTAACAACCCAATACTGTTAATCAACCAGCATGTTACAACCCAATACTGTTAATCAACCAGCATGTTAACAACCCAATACTGTTAATCAACCAGCATGTTAACAACCCAATACTGTTAATCAACCAGCATGTTAACAACCCATACTGTTAATCAACCAGCATGTTAACAACCCAATACTGTTAATCAACCAGCATGTTAACAACCCAATACTGTTAATCAACCAGCATGTTACAACCCAATACTGTTAATCAACCAGCATGTTAACAACCCAATACTGTTAATCAACCAGCATGTTAACAACCCAATACTGTTAATCAACCAGCATGTTAACAACCCAATACTGTTAATCAACCAGCATGTTAACAACCCAATACTGTTAATCAACCCGCATGTTAACAACCCAATACTGTTAATCAACCAGCATGTAACAACCCAATACTGTTAATCAACCAGCATGTTAACAACCCAATACTGTTAATCAACCAGCATGTTAACAACCCCAATACTGTTAATCAAACCAGCATGTTAACAACCAATACTGTTAATCAACCAGCATGTTAACAACCCAATACTGTTAATCAACCAGCATGTTAACAACCCAATACTGTTAATCACCAGCATGTTAACAACCCAATACTGTTAATCAACCAGCATGTTAACAACCCCAATACTGTTAATCAACCAGCATGTTAACAACCCAATACTGTTACTCAACCAGCATGTTAACAACCCAATACTGTTAATCAACACAGCATGTTACAACCCAATACTGTTAATACAAACCAGCATGTTAACAACCCAATACTGTTAATCAACCAGCATGTTAACAACCCAATACGGTTAATCAACCAGCATGTTAACAACCCATCTGTTAATCAACCAGCATACGTTATCAACCAGCATTACACCAATACTGTTAATCAACCAGCATGTTAACAACCCAATACTGTTAATCAACCAGCATGTTAACAACCCAATACTGTTAATCAACCAGCATGTTAACAACCCAATACTGTTAATCAACCAGCATGTTAACAACCCAATACTGTTAATCAACCAGCATGTTAACAACCCAATACTGTTAATCAACCAGCATGTTAACAACCCAATACTGTTAATCAACCAGCATGTTAACAACCCAATACTGTTAATCAACCAGCATGTTAACAACCCAATACTGTTAATCAACCAGCATGTTAACAACCCAATACTGTTAATCAACCAGCATGTTAACAACCCAATACTGTTAATCAACCAGCATGTTAACAACCCAATACTGGTTAATCAACCAGCATGTTAACAACCCAATACTGTTAATCAACCAGCATGTTAACAACCCAATACTGTTAATCAACCAGCATGTTAACAACCCAATACTGTTAATCAACCAGCATGTTAACAACCCAATACTGTTAATCAACCAGCATGTTAACAACCCAATACTGTTAATCAACCAGCATGTTAACAACCCAATACTGTTAATCAACCAGCATGTTAACAACCCAATACTGTTAATCAACCAGCATGTTAACAACCCAATACTGTTAATCAACCAGCATGTTAACAACCCAATACTGTTAATCAACCAGCATGTTAACAACCCAATACTGTTAATCAACCAGCATGTTAACAACCCAATACTGTTAATCAACCAGCATGTTAACAACCCAATACTGTTAATCACCAGCATGTTAACAACCCAATACTGTTAATCAACCAGCATGTTAACAACCCAATACTGTTAATCAACCAGCATGTTAACAACCCAATACTGTTAATCAACCAGCATGTTAACAACCCAATACTGTTAATCAACCAGCATGTTAACAACCCAATACTGTTAATCAACCAGCATGTTAACAACCCAATACTGTTAATCAACCAGCATGTTAACAACCCAATACTGTTAATCAACCAGCATGTTAACAACCCAATACTGTTAATCAACCAGCATGTTAACAACCCAATACTGTTAATCAACCAGCATGTTAACAACCCAATACTGTTAATCAACCAGCATGTTAACAACCCAATACTGTTAATCAACCAGCATGTTAACAACCCAATACTGTTAATCAACCAGCATCGTTAACAACCCAATACTGTTAATCAACCAGCATGTTAACAACCCAATACTGTTAATCAACCAGCATGTTAACAACCCAATACTGTTAATCAACCAGCATGTTAACAACCCAATACTGTTAATCAACCAGCATGTTAACAACCCAATACTGTTAATCAACCAGCATGTTAACAACCCAATACTGTTAATCAACCAGCATGTTAACAACCCAATACTGTTAATCAACCAGCATGTTAACAACCCATACTGTTAATCAACCAGCATGTTAACAACCCCAATACTGTTAATCAACCAGCATGTTAACAACCCAATACTGTTAATCAACCAGCATGTTAACAACCCAATACTGTTAATCAACCAGCATGTTAACAACCCAATACTGTTAATCAACCAGCATGTTAACAACCCAATTACTGTTAATCAACCAGCATGTTAACAACCCAATACTGTTAATCAACCAGCATGTTAACAACCCAATACTGTTAATCAACCAGCATGTTAACAACCCAATACTGTTAATCAACCAGCATGTTAACAACCCAATACTGTTAATCAACCAGCATGTTAACAACCCAATACTGTTAATCAACCAGCATGTTAACAACCCAATACTGTTAATCAACCAGCATGTTAACAACCCAATACTGTTAATCAACCAGCATGTTAACAACCCAATACTGTTAATCAACCAGCATGTTAACAACCCAATACTGTTAATCAACCAGCATGTTAACAACCCAATACTGTAATCAACCAGCATGTTAACAACCCAATACTGTTAATCAACCAGCATGTTAACAACCCAATACTGTTAATCAACCAGCATGTTAACAAACCCATACTGTTAATCAACCAGCATGTTAACAACCCAATACTGTTAATCAACCAGCATGTTAACAACCCAATACTGTTAATCAACCAGCATGTTAACAACCCAATACTGTTAATCAACCAGCATGTTAACAACCCAATACTGTTAATCAACCAGCATGTTAACAACCCAATACTGTTAATCAACCAGCATGTTAACAACCCAATACTGTTAATCAACCAGCATGTTAACAACCCAATACTGTTAATCAACCAGCATGTTAACAACCCAATACTGTTAATCAACCAGCATGTTAACAACCCAATACTGTTAATCAACCAGCATGTTAACAACCCAATACTGTTAATCAACCAGCATGTTAACAACCCAATACTGTTAATCAACCAGCATGTTAACAACCCAATACTGTTAATCAACCAGCATGTTAACAACCCAATACTGTTAATCAACCAGCATGTTAACAACCCAATACTGTTAATCAACCAGCATGTTAACAACCCAATACTGTTAATCAACCAGCATGTTAACAACCCAATACTGTTAATCAACCAGCATGTTAACAACCCAATACTGTTAATCAACCAGCATGTTAACAACCCAATACTGTTAATCAACCAGCATGTTAACAACCCAATACTGTTAATCAACCAGCATGTAACAACCCAATACTGTTAATCAACCAGCATGTTAACAACCCAATACTGTTAATCAACCAGCATGTTAACAACCCAATACTGTTAATCAAACCAGCATGTTAACAACCCAATACTGTTAATCAACCAGCATGTTAACAACCCAATACTGTTAATCAACCAGCATGTACAACCCAATACTGTTAATCAACCAGCATGTTAACAACCCAATACTGTTAATCAACCAGCATGTTAACAACCCAATACTGTTAATCAACCAGCATGTTAACAACCCAATACTGTTAATCAACCAGCATGTTAACAACCCAATACTGTTAATCAACCAGCATGTTAACAACCCAATACTGTTAATTCAACCAGCATGTTAACAACCCAATACTGTTAATCAACCAGCATGTTAAAACCCAATACTGTTAATCAACCAGCATGTTAACAACCCAATACTGTTAATCAACCAGCATGTTAACAACCCAATTACTGTTAATCAACCAGCATGTTAACAACCCAATACTGTTAATCAACCAGCATGTTAACAACCCAATACTGTTAATCAACCAGCATGTTAACAACCAATACTGTTAATCAACCAGCATGTTAACAACCCAATACTGTTAATCAACCAGCATGTTAACAACCCAATACTGTTAATCAACCAGCATGTTAACAACACCAATACTGTTAATCAACCAGCATGTTAACAACCCAATACTGTTAATCAACCAGCATGTTAACAACCCAATACTGTTAATCAACCAGCATGTTAACAACCCAATACTGTTAATCAACCAGCATGTTAACAACCCAATACTGTTAATCAACCAGCATGTTAACAACCCAATACTGTTAATCAACCAGCATGTTAACAACCCAATACTGTTAATCAACCAGCATGTTAACAACCCAATACTGTTAATCAACCAGCATGTTAACAACCCAATACTGTTAATCAAACCAGCATGTTAACAACCCAATACTGTTAATCAACCAGCATGTTAACAACCCAATACTGTTAATCAACCAGCATGTTAACAACCCAATACTGTTAATCAACCAGCATGTTAACAACCCAATACTGTTAATCAACCAGCATGTTAACAACCCAATACTGTTAATCAACCAGCATGTTAACAACCCAATACTGTTAATCAACCAGCATGTTAACAACCCAATACTGTTAATCAACCAGCATGTTAACAACCCAATACTGTTAATCAACCAGCATGTTAACAACCCAATACTGTTAATCAACCAGCATGTTAACAACCCAATACTGTTAATCAACCAGCATGTTAACAACCCAATACTGTTAATCAACCAGCATGTTAACAACCCAATACTGTTAATCAACCAGCATGTTAACAACCCAATACTGTTAATCAACCAGCATGTTAACAACCCAATACTGTTAATCAACCAGCATGTTAACAACCCAATACTGTTAATCAACCAGCATGTTAACAACCCAATACTGTTAATCAACCAGCATGTTAACAACCCAATACTGTTAATCAACCAGCATGTTAACAACCCAATACTGTTAATCAACCAGCATGTTAACAACCCAATACTGTTAATCAACCAGCATGTTAACAACCCAATACTGTTAATCAACCAGCATGTTAACAACCCAATACTGTTAATCAACCAGCATGTTAACAACCCAATACTGTTAATCAACCAGCATGTTAACAACCCAATACTGTTAATCAACCAGCATGTTAACAACCCAATACTGTTAATCAACCAGCATGTTAACAACCCAATACTGTTAATCAACCAGCATGTTAACAACCCAATACTGTTAATCAACCAGCATGTTAACAACCCAATACTGTTAATCAACCAGCATGTTAACAACCCAATACTGTTAATCAACCAGCATGTTAACAACCCAATACTGTTAATCAACCAGCATGTTAACAACCCAATACTGTTAATCAACCAGCATGTTAACAACCCAATACTGTTAATCAACCAGCATGTTAACAACCCAATACTGTTAATCAACCAGCATGTTAACAACCCAATACTGTTAATCAACCAGCATGTTAACAACCCAATACTGTTAATCAACCAGCATGTTAACAACCCAATACTGTTAATCAACCAGCATGTTAACAACCCAATACTGTTAATCAACCAGCATGTTAACAACCCAATACTGTTAATCAACCAGCATGTTAACAACCCAATACTGTTAATCAACCAGCATGTTAACAACCCAATACTGTTAATCAACCAGCATGTTAACAACCCAATACTGTTAATCAACCAGATTGTCACCCAAAATACTTAGAATATAATAGTAGCCTTACGTTTTTTCTATGGTTGTTTTTGCTTAATACTTTGGGATACTGGTGCTATGTCGGATTTTATAAGTGTTGCCAAATTGGAGTTAAAAGCTGTATTTGTCAACAACAACAAAAAGGGTGATATCGATGAAGTTATTTGATTGGGGAATGGGGATACATTTTCATAATGGGAAATGAATCCATCAACAAAGGTGGGGAAACAGAAGACCTAAAAAAATGTTTAAATTCCCCTGAATCAACTGCATGTTATTTGCGTCTATAACGAGTCTGGACTTTTATCAATTAAGCCATATCAATGCAGTTAAACAGGTTAATGTAAAATAATGAATTATGTTGGCATACACTTATGACACGTCCAAGGCCGTTTAATGATTATTATTACGGTGGTGTCAATCATGTTATATACTTAGGCTATTGTAACAAGGCATATGCCAGCATTGTAGGCCTACTGCCTCTGCCCGAGACCTACTAGGCTTTCATGGTAGTAGCCCTTAGAGTTTACTTTGCCACGTATGAGCCCTGGTTAGAGTCCCTGTTGCAGCTTTCACTTTCTTCTGTTATATTGGTGGCAGCGTTGGGATCACGCCCAGCTCACGTCTAGTTATGTGATCTAGTGTTAGGAAGCATTCTGGTTTTCAACATTGTGTTGGGTGTAATTACATTGATACAGTTGAAGTCGGAGGTTTACATACACCTTAGCCAAATACATTTAAACTCAGTTTTTCACAATTCCTGAAAAATTCCCTGTTAGTATTTAATTAATATTTGGTAGCATTGCCTTTAAATTGTTTAACTTGGGTCAATCGTTTCGGGTAGCTTTCCACAAGCTTCCCACAAGCTTCCCACAATAAGTTGGATGAATTTTGGCCCATTCCTCCTGACAGTGTCACGACTTCTACCGAAGGTAACTCCTCTCCCTGTTCGGGCGGCGCTCGGCGCTCGGCGTCGCCGGTCTACTAGCCGCTACCGATCCCTTTTTCTTTTTCTGGTTGTTTTGTCTGTGTTCCTTTTCACACCTGGTTTTCATTGCTTTGATTTCTGTGGGTATATAGGGCACCTGTTACCTGCCGTAATTCGTGCAGGATTAGACTTGTGTGCATTGCGCTCGAGTGTATTTGATGTTTGTTGTTTTTTCGCTATTACGCACGTGTATGTAAAGTGTCGGAACTGTGTTTGTTCCTCCGTGCGTTTGCACGAGTTTCTGATTATTCGAGAGCGTAGTTTTGGGGTTTTGGTCTGTGCCGTTTTTGTATTGCTGGACTATATAATTAAACACGCTTCTCAGACATCCCTGCTCTCTCCTGCGCCTGACTCCTACACCTCTCACCAAGACGCATGTTATCACAGACAGAGCTGGTGTAACTGAGTCAGGTTTGTAGGCCTCCTTGCTCGCACCAAAGTACATTCATCTCTAGGAGACAGAATGCATCTCCTTCCTGAGCGGTATGACTGCTGCGTGGTCCCATGGTGTTTATACTTGCTTACTATTGTTTGTACAGATGAACGTGGTACCTTCAGGTGTTTGGAAATTGCTCCCAAGGATTAACCAGACTTGTGGAGGTCTACAATTATTTTTATGAGGTATTGGCTGATTTCTTTTGATTTTCACATGATGTCAAACAAAGAGGTACTGAGTTTGAAGGTAGGCCTTGAAATACATCCACAGGTACACCTCCAATTGACTCAAATCATATCATATCAATTAGCCTATCAGAAGCTTCTAAAGCCATGACATCATTTTCTGGAATGTTCAAAGCAGTTTAAAGACAAAGTCAATTTAGTGTATGTAAACTTCTGACCCACTAGAATTGTGATACAGTGAATTATAAGTGAAACAATCTGTCTGTAAACAATTGCTGGAAAAATTACTTGTGTCATGCACAAAGTAGATGTCCTAACTGACTTGCCAAGACTATAGTTTGTTAACAAGAAATTTGTGGAGTGGTTGAAAACCTAAGTGTATGTAAACTTCCGACTTCAACTGTATATTTTGTGATCAATGGATAAGCAACAATGGGTGTGACGGATAGAAGTAGTTACTACAGGTGTCGTCAAGCCTTACATCAAAGTAGCCTGAAGCTGAATAGAAAGTGCTACAGTATGCCCTGACCATTTATTCAGCGAAAATCCTCCGTGACTGTCCAATTTACATACGTTAAATTATCAGTGTGGACCCAAAACATACACATTTACAAACTACCTGTTTAAAGTGTTATTACAACCATGGTGTTCTTTTGTTACTAAAACTTATACATCTAATAACCTGAAATTGAAAATGGCATGTAAAAATATTGAGGATAGGCCTCCCGGGTGGCGCAGTGGTCTAAGGCACTGCATCTGTGCCACCAGAGATTCTGGGTTCGAGCCCAGGCCGGCCGTGACCGGGAGGCTTATGGGGCGATGCACAATTGCCGTCCGGGTTCAGGGAGGGTTTGGCCGGCAGGGATATCCTTGTCTCATCGCACACTAGCGACTCCTGTGGTGGTCCAGGTGCAGTGCATGCTGACCAGGTCGCTAGGTGTACGGTGTTTCCTCTGACACATTGGTGCAGCTGGCTTCCGGGTTGGATGTGCGTTGTGTCAAGAAGCAGTGTGCCTTGGTTGGGTTGTGTTTCGGAGGACACATGGCTCTCGACTTTCGCCTCTCCCGGTGTCCTTACAGTAGTTGCAGCGATGAAACAAGACAATAACAATAACTACTTCTAATTGGATACCAAAGAAAAAGAGGTAAAATATATATATATATATATAAAATAGTGGATGATATTGCCATTCCTATTTGCCATATCTTCAATCTAAGCCCACTAGAAAGTGGGTGTCCTCAGGCCTGGAGGGAAAAAGTCATTCCACTACCCAAGAAAAAGTCATTCAAGAATAGTAAACACTATATTGGCTAATGTAGACTTTTGGGGAGACTTTTGGGAAAAATGGTGTTTGACAAGATACAATGCTATTTTACTGTAAACAAATTAACAACAGACTATCAGCATGCTTATAGGGAAGAACATTCAACAAGCACAATACTTACACAAATTACTGATGATTGGCTAAGAGAAGTTGATGATAAATGATTGTGGGAGCTGTTTTGTTAGACTTCAGTACGGCTTTTGACGTTATCAATCATAGTCTGCTAATGAAAATCTTGTGTTATGGCTTTACACCCCCTGCTATATTGTGGATAAAGAGTTACCTGTCTAACAGAACACAGAGGGTGTACCCGGGGAAAAAACTGCCTGGCGCATCACACAAAACATGTAACAAAACAATTCCACACAAAGACATGGGGGGGAACAGAGGGTAAATATATGTAGTGTGATTAGGGAATGTAAACCAGATGTGCGGGGAAACAAGACAAAACACATGGAACAATGAAAAGTGGAGCGGCGATGGCTAGAAGACCGGTGACATCGACCGCCGAACGCCGCCTGAACAAGGAGAGGAGCCGACTTTGGCGGAAGTCGTGACAAACTGAAATGACTGCAACACTTAAAAAGAGCTGCAGTTAGTTTCAGAATGGGTGGCAAGGAATAAGTTAGTCCTAAATATTTTTTTTACGAAAAGCATTGTATTTGGACAAATCATTCACGAAACCATAAACCTCAACTAAATAGCGGAATGAATAATGTGGAACTTGAGCAAGTTGAGGTGACTAAACAGCTTGGAGTAACACTGGATTGTAAACTTATGGTCAAAACATGTTGATACAATAGTAGTTAAGATGGGGAGAAGTCTGTCCATAATAAAGCGCAATGTTTCCTTCTTGACAACACTGTCAACAAGGCAGGTCCTACAGGCTCTAATTTTGTTGCACCTGGACTACTGTTCAGTTGTGTGGTCAGGTGCCACAAAGAGGTACTTGCAATTGGCTCAGAACAGGGCAGCGCGGCTGGCCCTTAAATGTACACAGAGAGCTTACATTAATGATATGCATGTAAATCTCCCCTGGCTTAAAGTGGAGGAGAGATTGACTTCATCACTACTTGTTTTTGTAAGAGGTGTTAACAAGCTGAATTCACCAAGGTGGCTGTTTAAACTACTAGCTCATAGCTCGGACACCCATGCATACCCCACAAGTGTCACGGAACGTCGTCTTGAAAATGACCAGACCAAGGTGCAGCGTGGTAAACGTACATTTTTCTTTATTATAAATGTCGCCAACAAAACAAGAAACAACAAAAACGAACGTGAAGCTTACTAGGGCTATACAGGCCACTAACAAAGACAACTACCCACAAATACAAAAGGAAAAAAAGCTGCCTAAGTATGATTCCCAATCAGAGACAACGATAGACAGCTGTCCCTGATTGAGAACCATACCCGGCCAAAACATAGAAACAAAGAACATAGAGTTTCCCACCCGAGTCACACCCTGACCAAACAAACATAGAGAATAAAAGGATCTCTATGGTCAGGGCGTGACAACAAGACATGCCACCAGAGGTCTCTTTACAATCCCCAAATCCAGAACAGACTATGGGAGGCGCACAGTACTTCATAGAGCCATGGCTACATGGAACTCTATTCCCCATCAGGTAACTGATGTAAACAGTAGAATCAGATTTAAAAAACAGATACAAATACAGCTGATGGAACAGCGGGGACTGTGAAGAGACACACAGCTACAGACAGACATAAACACACGGGCGCTAGCACGCACACTCTACACACACAGCTACAGACACTCTCATAAACACACGGGCGCTAGCACGCACACTCTACACACACAGGAACAGACAGACATAAACACACGGGCGCTAGCACGCACACTTTACACACACAGGTACAGACAGACATAAACACACGGGCGCTAGCACGCACACTCTACACACACAGCTACAGACAGACATAAACACACGGGCGCTAGCACACACACTCTACACACACAGCTACAGACAGACATAAACACACGGGCGCTAGCACACACACTCTACACACACAGCTACAGACAGACATAAACACACGGGCGCTAGCACACACACTCTACACACACAGCTACAGACAGACATAAACACACGGGCGCTAGCACGCACACTCTACACACACAGCTACAGACAGACATAAACACACGGGCGCTAGCACGCACACTCTACACACACAGCTACAGACAGACATAAACACACGGGCGCTAGCACGCACACTCTACACACACAGCTACAGACAGACATAAACACACGGGCGCTAGCACGCACACTCTACACACACAGCTACAGACAGACATAAACACACGGGCGCTAGCACGCACACTCTACACACACAGCTACAGACAGACATAAACACACGGGCGCTAGCACGCACACTCTACACACACAGCTACAGACAGACATAAACACACGGGCGCTAGCACGCACACTCTACACACACAGCTACAGACAGACATAAACACACGGGCGCTAGCACGCACACTCTACACACACAGCTACAGACAGACATAAACACACGGGCGCTAGCACGCACACTCTACACACACAGCTACAGACAGACATAAACACACGGGCGCTAGCACGCACACTCTACACACACAGCTACAGACAGACATAAACACACGGGCGCTAGCACGCACACTCTACACACACAGCTACAGACAGACATAAACACACGGGCGCTAGCACGCACACCCTACACACACAGCTACAGACAGACATAAACACACGGGCGCTAGCACGCACACTCTACACACACAGCTACAGACAGACATAAACACACGGGCGCTAGCACACACACAGCTACAGACAGACATAAACACACGGGCGCTAGCACGCACACTCTACACACACAACTACAGACAGACATAAACACACGGGCGCTAGCACACACACTCTACACACACAGGTACAGACAGACATAAACACACGGGCGCTAGCACGCACACTCTACACACATACATTGTAATATTGTGGTATGGTGGTATATATATTTTGTGTTGTGTATATGTGGTGGTGTGACAGTTTTATATGATGTACTGTTATATATTTTGTTTTATGTATAATATAAGTGTCTTAATATGTTTGGACCCCAGGAAGAGTAGCTGTTGCCTTGGCAGCAGGTAATGGGGATTCCTAATATAATAAAATAAAACATATGGGTCAACAAATAATGTAAGTGTGTTATGCAGCAAAACACAACTATCATTTTTTAGGATCCAATTCAGTAATATGAATCAGTGTTGATCCATCCTGTTCTGATCTTAATGAGATGGATGTAGGATTTTCTACAGCCATGAAGGACGAAGCCAGGGCCCTCTTGTTTCTCATTGGCAAAGACTGAACTCAGTCAAAAGTTTGGACACACCTTCTCATTCAAGAGTTTTTCTTTATTTTTACTGTTTTCTACATTGTAGAATAATAGTGAAGACATCAAAACTATGAAATAACACATATGGAATCATGTAGTAACCACAAAAGTGTTAAACAAATCTAAATATATGTTATATTTAAGATTCTTCAAAGTTGCCACCCTTTGTCTTGATGATGGCTTTGCACCCTCTTGGCATTCTCTCAACCAGCTTCATGAGGTAGTCACCTGGAATGCATTTAAAAAAACAGATGTGCCTTGTTAAAAGTTCATTTGTGGAGTTTATTTCCTTCTTAATGCGTTTGAGGCAATCTGTTGTGTTGTGACAAGGTAGGGGTGGTATACAGAAGATTGACTTATTTGGAAAAAGACCAAGTCCATATTATGCCAAGACAGTTCCACATAGCCTTGTATAAAATTCATTATGAAAGAAATGGTGTAGTTTACACTAAAAAGTTGAGGTTTGTATTAAATGCATTATGAAGAAAATGGTGTAATGTAGGCTCCACAAAGTTTGAAATGCATTATGAAGAAAATGGTGTAATGTAGGCTCCACAAAGTATGAAATGCTTTATGAAGAAAATGGTGTAATGTAGGCTCCACAAAGTATGAAATGCTTTATGAAGAAAAAAAGGGTATTTCTGACTACAAGTGCACCAGTATCCAGTAACAAGCATAGAAAATAGTTTTGGCTGGCGTCCCGAGTGGCGTAGAGGTCTAAGGCACTGCATAGCAGTGCTAGATGCATTACTACAGACCCAGGTTTATTCCTGGGCTGTGCCACAACCGGCTGAGGCCGGGAGTCCCATAGGATGGAGCACAATTGGCCCAGCGTTGTCTGGGTTAGGGGAGGGTTTCGCTGTGGGTGGCTTTACTTGGCTCAACTCACTCACTTCTTGTGGCAGGCCGGGTGCCTGCAGGCTGACCTCGGTTGTCAGTTGAATGGCGTTTCCTCCGACATACTGGTGCGGCTGGTTTCCAGGTAAAGTTGGCGGGTGTACTTTGAAGAATCTAAAATCTACAATATATTTAGATTTGTTGAACACTTTTTTGGTTACTACATGAATCCATATGTGTTATTTCATAGTTGTGATGTCTTCAGTATTATTCTACAATGTAGAAAATAGACAAAATAAAGAGAAACCCTTGAATGAGTAGGCGTGTCCAAACTTTTGACTGTTACTGTAAATGGTTCCCAAGATCAAGTTCACAAACAACATCACCAAACCTGATTGGTATTAAATAATTCTAACACCGCCAGTGTGTATGTGTGTGTGTGTGTGTGTAAAATAGAAGAGTGAGTGTGTGTACCTATGCGCACGTGCTGTGTCACTCGCCCCAGCGAGTGAAAGAGAGAGAGATTACTGTAGGCCTACCACCAAATGATTGTCTGTGTCTTTACAGTCAAAGCCATGCGAGTAATGAGTGAGAATTCATTTGTCCGCACATTATTTACATTGTAACACAAGAGCTTTGATCAGCCACAGCCGGAGGATTGGGGGAGACTGCTGGCCGGTCATCAGCCGTGCAAAGGTGTGATGAGTTGTGATGTTCTTCGCCAAGTTGGTTTTTGCACCTGGACGTGGTGAAGTTGAATGGAGTTGAACACATGCAAACAAATGCTTTTGTTCTCCGGGGGACAAAGCCGTCGACCGGCTCGGGGCTCGACAATCAAACACTGTCGCCATTGTTTCCCCTTCATTGCCTCTCGTCACTCTTCTTGTTTTCTTGTTCTAATGAGGACAACGAGCTCTCACCGGTGCATTTCTCACTTCAGCAGGTTTCTAACACTTCCTAATGAGAGAGAGAGAGAGAGACCCAGAGAGACTGAGCAAGAGGAAAGCCAGGGCAGGAATGGAGAGAGAGAGAGAGACCCAGAGAGACTGAGCAAGAGGAAAGCCAGGGCAGGAATGGAGAGAGAGAGAGAGATACTGTAGAGAGAGTGAGCAAGAGGAAAGCCAGGGCAGGAATGGAGAGAGAGAGAGAGATACTGTAGAGAGACTGAGATGAAAAACAAAGAAGGGAAAGCAAACAGATCAGTTAAGATTATAGATGAAATGACTTATTGCGAGACACATTGCTTTGCTTGCGGTACTTTGCAGTCATGGGCTCATCCTATTTAAATTGTTTATGCAAATAGGCTTCAAATGCTCTGGAAATGTAGATATGATATGCATCAGGATTGGAGACTGATGATAATCAGGAATTCCATGCAAAGAAGGAACTAAAGTAGGCCTACAGATTACTCCATATGGGTTGCAATGGAACCATGTCATAGGTCAGCCTGACAGTGGCAAAAGCAAGGCAACAATGCATCTTTTAGCAATGGCATCTTATAATAACATTCAATAATGCTCAAGATAGTTGAACTGCACTGTAGTTGATTGTTGTTATTATCATCGCTAGATCTTCGCTCACAGTCGCTGCTGTCCTTGTCTGTTCCTAAGGCTAGAACTGAGATGGGGAAACAATTGTTTTCCCATAATGCCCCGTCATCCTGGAACATGCTTCAAAAGATATTCAAGTTAGGGGAGTTAGTGTCCTTGCCTGTTTTTAAGACTCTGATCGACGACACCATTTGTGATAGCTGCAGTTGTTTCTAATCTTCAAATGTATCTGGAAATTGTGACACTTTGTCTTTTGTGTGTATTGTGTATTTTTCTGTAATATTTTATGTACACACTGCTATGTCCCTGTTTTGCCTTCTTGCCAGGCTGTCCTCGCAAAATAGGTTTTTAACCTTAATGGATCTTAGCTGGTGAAATAAATGTTAAATAAAAAATTTATAGAATTTTCCTTCACAACTTGACACAATAACTACAGTTGTATGGCTATGGTGGTAGATGGCGATAGGTGATGTGAAAAACATCCAGAAATGGTCCAGATGTGTCGTGAGAAGGTGTAGCCAGGTGCTGTGCTCCTCCAGGGTTGGATGGTTAATTGGGGTTCCACACCTTCTAATGGAGGTCAAGTCTTACCCCACCACAGCTCAACACCACTTAGACTCAACACACACCCAGACAGCTAATTGTGGTAACAGCATGTGTTAATAGGAGACTATTGACAAGATATTGTAGGTATGAATTCAGGAATTATGAAACAATTTAATTATGATGAATATGATTGAAACACTTTGGCAATGTTTTGTCCTTACGTAGTGAGGGAGTTTCCTGTACACAGATTAGGCCTAGTCCAGCAATAACAAGTCAACTCAATGGAGAATATACAATGAAAGTGCTTTTTAATCCAGGACTAACTGTGTACGGGAAACCGGACCTATGGAATGTATATGAATGGACTACGAATAAATTAAGCAATATTATTATATAATCACAACGAATTTGGACACCCTGACTGTAACTTAGACTCAGAGAGTCAGGAAGCAAGTGCAATTAGTGACTTTAATGATGACATGGAACAGTACAAAACAGAAAAGTGACTAAAATGGAAACATAAACAATATTCCCTGGTGGGTGAAAACAAAGGAGTGCTAGATAAAGGGGAAGTAACCAGGGTAGTGATGGAGTCCAGGTGTGCCTCATGATGGGGTGCAGGTGTGCATAATGAGGGTTGCCAGGTGTGCGTAATGATGGGTTGCCAGGTGTGCGTAATGAGGGTTGCCAGGTGTGCGTAATGATAGGTTGCCAGGTGTGCATAATGATAGGTTGCCAGATGTGCGTAATGAGGGTTGCCAGGTGTGCACAATGATGGGTTGCCAGGTGTGTGTAATGAGGGTTGTCAGGTGTGCGTAATGAGGGTTGCCAGGTGTGCATAATGATGGGTTGCCAGCTGTGTGTAATGAGGGTTGCCAGGGACGGTGGTTAGTAGACCGGTGAAGTCGGGTTCAGGAGAGGGGGAGTGGAGGTAGACGTGAAACTGACAAAATGTATTTTAAATCATACACCTGTCTATACTATGTGATGTCTCGGATTTCAATATCATTGTACTAGCGACTGAAATATATCAATTGGAATTGAAAATATATGAACAGCCAGTCTGCAGTATCATAATCCACAACCCCTGCAACCTGACCAATCTCCACTACCCAGCACGTATACAGGGTCATATTCAGAAGACAGGGAACGATATAAAACAGTGTCCAAAATGGAATGAAACAGGGAGCTGTTATCTGAACTTGCACAATATTTTTGCTATATTTTGCCCTAATGAACACGACCCAGGTAGCTAGTAGCCTAACTGAGAGTGGCTGTGCCCTTCTTGTGGCTGATCAGATCACTGGTGAGTGGCAGGCCCTTAAGACCCATCTGATCAGTGATGGGATGGACAGAGAGTGAGCTCTAATGCCAGCCACCAGTTCATGGCCTGCCTGGAAGAAACACCATGAGAATGAGAAAGAAAAGATGGTGCTAGATCTCTGGAGCGTGGAGGGAGGGAGGAAGGGGGGAGAGAGAGAGAGAGAGAGAGAGAGAGAGAGGGAGAGAGACAGAGAGGGGGAGAGATAGAGAGGGAGAGCATGTGGGGTGGAGAGAGGGAGAGAGATCGAGAGGGAGAGAGAGGGAGAGAGATAGAGGGAGAGAGATAGAGAGGGAGAGCACGTGGGGTGGAGAGAGGGAGAGAGAGAGAGAAAGAGAGGAAAAGAGAGAGGTAGAGAGAAAAAGATGTAGAGAGAAAGAGAGGTAGAGACAGAGAGGTAGAGAGAAAGAGAGGCAGAGAGAAAGAGAGGTAGAGAGACAGAGAGGTAGAGAGAAAGAGAGGTAGAGAGAAATAGAGGTAGAGAGAAAGAGAGGCAGAGAGAAAGAGAGGCAGAGAGAAAGAGAGGCAGAGAGAAAGAGAGGTAGAGAGAAAGAGCGAGAGGTAGAGAGAGGTAGAGAGACAGAGAGGTAGAGAGAGGTAGAGAGACAGAGAGGTAGAGAAATAGAGGTAGAGAGAAAGAGAGGCAGAGAGAAAGAGAGGTAGAGAGAAAGAGCGAGAGGTAGAGAGAGGGCCAGTGCCACAGTGAGATAACTCTGTCCAGGTGCTCAGGGGTCCAGACAATGACTCTTTTCAGCACTCCGATGAGAAAGAACCCTCCCTCCGCTTGTTGCAAAATATACAGGAGGGGAAGGAGAGAACAAACTCAGGCAGATGGTTATACTACAGTAGCAAAATATGTGTGAGAGGAAAGCCTAGGCAATCAAGTGAGCTCTCGTTGGCAATAACAAGCCCTTTTATTAATGGAGCCCATAGTTCAGGTCATAGATGATACTGCGTCCCAAAAAGCACCCCATTCACTTTATAGTGTACTAGTTTTATCCAGAGGACAATGTGCCCCTGGTAAAAAATAGTGCACTATAAAGGGAATAGGGTGCCATTTTAGAGGCATATTAAGTCCCATACATGATGAGCTGCTATCCCACAGAACCTGCTATCAGCTTCTCCTATTGTTTGACGATAAACTGCCATAGTGTGTGAAGTTATTATGTGATGATGTGATTTCTAAAGGACGTTGTATAACTTCTATGATACTCCGTTAACAATGAACCTGACTGACATCTCTGGGCCGGAACAGACGCACAACATCCTAATAGTGCAGAGAGTAGAATCCACCATGAACATACAATGACATCGTATTTAATACAGAAGGCAAGATCAAGTGTCAAACTGGGTACACTGCAAGTAGCCTAGCTGTTAAGAGTGTCGGGCCAGTAATCGAAAAGTTGCTGGTTTGAATCCCCGGAGCCAACTAGGTGAAAAAAAAATCTGCCAATCTGCATTGTATTTAACACTAATTGCTACTGTAAATTGCTCTGCATATGAGTGTCTGCTAAATTACAAAAAATTATTATTTACTAAGTCATTCTAATTCCATGGAATTAGAAATACAAACCACTCATATTAAACTTTACAGGGTACATTTTACTGTGTGAAGTAATATACTGTTATCTGTAATTCTGATCATCTGTAATTCTGAAGATGTGCTTCCCTAAATGCAAATAGTGCTATTACCATATTGCTTACACCTGTCCAATCCCCTCAGATCAAGTGTATTGGGCACCGGGTATATGGGTCAATTTGGGATTAGCCCAAAGACTGTAGAACATGCACTTGATCAGGAATTGTTACTGAGTATATATAACCTTAAAGATAGAGATCTAAATTGCTACACTACATTCATTTTTGGACATAAATAAATTATATTTACCCATTATCTCTTCAAAAATATAACTGATAAATGCCTCATGATCTTAGTTCAAAGGTTGTACCTAATCTGAACCTAAAATATATGCTTTTTTATTCCAATGTTTGTAAACAACATAAATGTAAACAAACACTGTATAGCCTCAAAACATGAATACGTTAATATTATACATTTGTTATAATGGATTGTCAGTCCTTGCATCCATAGCTCTGTCTATGAATTTCTCCAGCCCCATCCCCTAGCCAAACGGGCAGCTCTGTCTATGAATTTCTCCAGCCCCATCCCCTAGCCAAACGGGCAGCTCTGTCTATGAATTTCTCCAGCCCCATCCCCTAGCCAAACGGGCAGCTCTGTCTATGAATTTCTCCAGCCCCATCCCCTAGCCAAACGGGCAGCTCTGTCTATGAATTTCTCCAGCCCCATCCCCTAGCCAAACGGGCAGCTCTGTCTATGAATTTCTCCAGCCCCATCCCCTAGCCAAACGGGCAGCTCTGTCTATGAATTTCTCCAGCCCCATCCCCTAGCCAAACGGGCAGCTCTGTCTATGAATTTCTCCAGCCCCATCCCCTAGCCAAACGGGCGGGGAGGGCACTTTGTTATTGTTTCAATTAAGGATTCTAACTTTAATTCATGGGAGATTGTGTCCAAATTACAACAGCAGATATGATACTACAGCAGATATGATACAACAGCAGATATGATACAACAGCAGATATGATACAACAGCAGATATGATACAACAGCAGATATGATACAACAGCAGATATGATACAACAGCAGATATGATACAACAGCAGATATGATACAACAGCAGATACGATACTACAGCAGATATGATACTACAGCAGATATGATACTACAGCAGATATGATACTACAGCAGATATGATACTACAGCAGATATGATACAACAGCAGATATGATACAACAGAGGCAAAACTCAGTCCCCACAGGAGAACCCTTTTTGGTTCCCCATAGAACCCTTTTGGGTTCCATGTAGAACCCTCTGTGGAAAGGGTCCTACATGAACCCAAAAGGGTTCTACCAGGAAGCAAAAAGGGTTCTACAAAGGGTTCTCCTATGAGGACAGTCAAACAATTTTTTTCTAAGAGAGGAGACATGAATGAAAGAGGTGACTCAGCCTTTGATGTAGGGAAGAGATTCTTATCCTCTGTCGTTTCTCACCGATTCACATCGTCCTGCTGGGGTCCCGCCGGGCCGCTTATCCAGTCAGTTAAAGGGAGTGAGAGAGCGCTTTGTGTTTAAGATCAGAGCAATTTGCAAGCTCATTGAGGAACACCGTGAAACAAAGGAAGCTTAGATATAGAATCCATCATCGTCGTTTCTCTCCGTCTGTAGATTACTTTCCCACTTGATGACATATCACCAGTCCAGAGCCAGTTTGACCATTCTACAGTATAGTGCAGTGGAGAGAGATTTTATGTACACCTTATTTACACACCAGGTGCACTTTAGATTGAATTGACTACATTTTTATTTAAAAAAGAAATATATATATATATATATATATACTGTATATTTAACATTTATTTAACCAGGAATTCACAATTGATGTCAGAAGACCTATTTTGCAAGGTAGACCTGGCCAAGAAGTATAAAATGGATCAAATAGACAAATATACAGAAGCAAATCATCTTGAATTATTTTGTCAGTTCTCAGAGCAAACGTGTAGATTATATGAATCATCGGAAGACTGAAAGCCATATACAGTATCTTGAAAATGTGAATGTTGAAAGTCATCATTTTGTGGGACTTTATCAAAAAGTGGACCAATGAAAAATGTATGACAAAATTGTTTCCAAGTTAAATTCCATTTGAATTCAGATGATTAAAAAAAGTTGTACAACTATTTGAAATATAACTGCATTTTATGGCAATTTAAATTGAAATGCTACCGTATGTCTATCTGTGGTAATCGTGGTAATGGTGTTGAACGCTGTCAACGAAAGGCTCAAAAGGCTTTAGTGAATTTCACCACGATAACCAATCCCCAAGCCCACCTATACATTCAACTATATGTTTAACATTAACTCTGACAATGTGAGGTAGTAGCCTGAAATCCAGAACATGTTTTGTGCTAACATTCTACTCCTTTTACTCTGTACCATTGCTATGTTTGACGCAAGGAGTGGCAAGGAGTGGAATGTTAGCACAAACACACTAGAGAGATAGCTCTTGACACCTAAAATATTTATCTTCACTATCCGCTCTCTGAAAACATACACAATGGATTAACTCTGTCCCTTGTGAGGTATAAAGCATTGATAAGACATAAAGCTGTGTCATATTCACAGCATCGCCTCGCAATTCCAACTCATGCAGTCAGCTAATAGTTCTGACTGGTACATGCCACCGCCCCTCCAGAAACACGTTTCCTTTTCTCTTCCAAAACAAACTTCCATTATAAAGTGGTAATAATCCATAGAGAAATAAATCACGGAGAGTTTGCCTGCACACACAAGTTCACACAACCTTAGTGCGTTGTCGTTGTGTGTTGTCACACGCAAAGGTTGTCTAATCACTTTCTGCTGAAAAACTGACTGTCGTATCACAACCGTTGTGCCCAAATGCATTGAACATCAGTTGTACAACTTGAGTGTGTACGGTGCTAGTGTCTTCAGCAGAACAGTCAACACAATACATTATCGACAGACAGACAGACAGACCAGACCAGACCAGACCAGACAGACGAATACATAGTAAGATAAATACATGAATAATTAAGACACACTAGTAAATGTGTGAAATAGGACAAATATAAGCACCCATCAACATGTTATTATTATTGTTGTCATTATTATTATTATTGTTATTATTATTATTGTTGTCATTATTATTATTGTTATTATTATTATTATTGTTATTATTATTATTGTTATTATTATTGTTATTATTATTATTGTTATTATTGTTATTATTGTTATTATTATTTTATTATTATTATTGTTATTATTATTATTATTATTGTCATTATTATTATTGTTATTATTATTATTGTTGTTGTCATTATTATTATTATTGTTGTCATTATTATTATTGTTGTCATTATTATTATTATTGTTGTCAATATTATTATTATTGTTGTCATTATTATTATTGGTCATTATTATTATTATTGTTGTTATTATTGTCATTATTATTATTGGTCATTATTATTATTATTGTTGTTGTCATTATTATTATTATTATTATTGTTGTCATTATTATTATTATTATTATTATTATTGTTGTCATTATTATTATTATTGTTGTCATTATTATTATTATGTTGTCTTTCCTGTCCCTCACCTTAACCACCAGGAAAACCTCTTCAGAACTTCAGATAATGACACAAACTCTATCAGTTTTTGTTTTCATTTAAGTGTTTTATTTCTTCATCCACCATGTAATTGTATTTATATATTGTAAAACAAAGGCTTGTCCCTTGGATAAGAAGTCGTGGTTTAGTGGCATATTATTTGTAAAAGAATATATATCATAATACAAAGGAAATTATTATAGTTACTTAGTGGATTACTTTAAAAACTAAAATATCAACTGAATAATATCAATATTTGACAGGGAATAGCCGTTCCTCAATGTCATGTCACTGGTGTTACCCCATTATAAAAAACACCATAAAAAAATGCAACACCCATGACAACTTCTTACTGGGTCAAATGTTCATTGAAAGCGGGCTATTGTGAGTCTGCACTCTGGTGAGTCTGCACTCTGGTGAGTCTGCACTCTGGTGAGTCTACACTCTGGTGAGTCTGCACTCTGGTGAGTCTACACTGGTGAGTCTACACTCTGGTGAGTCTGCACTCTGGTGAGTCTACACTGGTGAGTCTACACTGGTGAGTCTGCACTCTGGTGAGTCTACACTCTGGTGAGTCTGCACTCTGGTGAGTCTACACTCTCTCTTCATTATTTTTTTCATTTGATGATTCACTTGGTAATTTCATGCGAAGCCTTGAGATATGTCAAGGTGTTACATAGTTTATAGAAGGACAAAAGGACATTTTATAAAAAAGAATTGATCAAATCACATGATTAAGGCCGTTCCGGCCATTATTATGAACCGTTCTCCCCTCAGCAGCCTCCTGTGGGATAGGCATCTAAAACACAACACTATGATATGTCATTTCCACTATACTGTACTTAAAGTGTTGGTTTTAACAATTGCCATTTGCAGTGACAGTCCCCCCCCCCAAAAAAAAAGTTAAAATGAATTATGAGAAAACCCACTA
This sequence comes from Oncorhynchus kisutch, assembly GCF_002021735.2. Classification (NCBI taxonomy): domain Eukaryota; kingdom Metazoa; phylum Chordata; class Actinopteri; order Salmoniformes; family Salmonidae; genus Oncorhynchus; species Oncorhynchus kisutch. The sequence goes on along the minus strand of NW_022261980.1, from coordinate 4,926,175 downwards.
AGAACCAGGTGTTGAATCTGAAATAGTTTTAAATTGATATAGGACTGTCATAACAAGTGGTTGTTTTGGTTGCTTTTCTGTGGTGCACTTGAACAGAAATGTACTGAATTTAAGTTCTGCTGTCTCTCATTCTTAAGAGGAAAATGTCTACATTTGACCACTGCTGATGACTAGCTGGTAATTGATAATTATCTTAAGTGATGTTAGACATGGCCATACACAATATGATCGTTTACAAACAGTTTACAAATGCTGAGGAAACAGTACAACTATGTTTTACAAGCAGCTTATACGCAGAACCTTAATGAAATTGTTACTAACCATGGTAGAGAGTTAGGGAAGCAGTAATGGACCCATAGACAATGCTTTCCACAATTTGAAATCATATTCACAATTTACAGGCAACAAACAATAGGCTACAATAACAGTATTTTACTATTCCCCTTTATCTTTTATCTAAGTGTATCTTGCTTGGTGGCCACAGGTGGTTTGGGTGAAATGCATAAGCTAAATAAAAATCATAACTTAAAAAACTGTTTAGTGCGAGTTAACAAACTATCTAATAATTGTTGTACCATCCCCTCCATCTTTCAGCAATGGAGTGCGGCTTGCTTTTTCGCTAAGTTTGTCTTCTTGCTTGGTGGCTACAGTGGCTGACTGTTTGAGGTGAAATGCAGCCTGGGATATAGTGTATCACAGATGAGGTAGAAGTCAGAACCAACGTCCCCGCTCGGGGGAGAGAGAAGAACGTGGTCCGCTTTGTCCCTGAGATGCAAGGCTTCTTGTCAAAAGCACTGGCCCTAATGTGAAGGATTGAATGACCGAACAATGTTTACATCTCCCTTTTGGCCCTGGGAGGGTCACGGAGTGGGGGACACTAGGGATCGAGGGGTAGAGGGCCACGGAGTGGGGGACACTAGGGAACGAGGGAGTGCTTTTTATTAGCAACACCAGTTCTGTGGAACAAAGCATCTTTAGTGTGCCTGACATTGTCATTACACCAACAAGGCTACGTTTGTAATCGGTCTAAATTATTACCCCCAAGAGCATAATGAAAAGGTAAATGAATGTTGGTTATTAAAGAAGACAAAAGTGGTGTAAGAGGAGAGTAGTTATGCAATATTATGAGATGAAACCCTAACCCGAGTCTTGTGGGGTTTTGGAATTAAGGATAATAAAATGTTGATGGGCCGTTGACACACTTCCAGGGGAATCTGTGGGTTGTTAAATAATCATCTTCCTTTCTCCTCACGGATCTTCTGTCAGGTTAGGACCATTTAGAAAGGTACAGAGAGACAGAGATCTCATGATGTCATTCAAGTTAGACCCCAATCTTCACCGGGAACAAATCAAATCAAATGTATTTATATAGCCCTTCATACTTCAGCTGATATCTCAAAGTGCTGTACAGAAACCCAGCCTAAAACCCCAAACAGCAAGCAATGCAGGTGTAGAAGCACGGAATGACCTTCTCTTGTGGCAGAGCCATGAGAGAGTTAGATATATAGAGATAGAGAGAGATATAAAGATAGAGAGAGATATAGAGAGTGATAGAGAGAGATAGAGAGAGATATAGAGAGTGATAGAGAGATAGAGAGAGATATAGAGAGTGATAGAGATAGAGAGATAGAGAGAGATATAAAGATAGAGAGAGATATAGAGATAGAGAGATATAGAGAGTGATAGAGATAGAGAGAGATATAGAGAGAGATAGAGAGTGATAGAGAGAGATAGAGAGAGTGATAGAGAGAGAGATACTCTTAATGTATTTTACGTGACAGCTTCTATTGTGCGTGTCAAGAACCTGCCTCTTGGTTCATCATTTATAAACCATAAATGCGAACTATAACTATGAATATAATTCAGTCAACCACACACCTCAAGTGGATGATTGGATTACAATGACACGGGAACAGTGAGTACTATAGTTGCTGACACTGTGGAAAACAAATGTAGGTATTGTTGTAAGTAAATACCCAATAAATACTTCAGAACCAGTACAGCACCAAGACCATAATAAGCAGCCACTAATTAAAACAAAAAGATCCTCATGTCAAGACAGGCTGCGTTCACACAGTGGAATCAGATGGCACCAACAGGCTAAATGTCTGCCAGACTTTGTCTTTACAACCCGGGTCTTTAAACACAATTGCCTACAAATGATTTACACTTTGGTGTATCTCCATCCTGAATAAAGCATGACTCGATTTAATATACAGCTAGCTATCAAACCAACAGCTGTGTAACGAGCAAGACAACCTGATAAATAAAACAACAGGAATTGTCTGCATCCCCAATGGCATCCTATTCCATATATAGTGCACTACTTTGATCCAGGGCCCACTATCTAGGGAATAGGGTGCCCTTTGGGCTGCAAACATTGCCTGTGACAACTCAGCAGATCAAAGCACAGAGCTTTGCAGTGTAAAATGAGATGAAGATCAAGTAGAAAGAGCTGGTACAGCAAACACAATATTCACTTATGGGCCACGTCCCGAGGGGAAGGAAATGTCCTCTGTGAAAAACAAGAGAGTTAACCTTTTAGATGTTCTACCTCTGTCGGAGTACTCAAATACCAAGTCATACCAGGGTTTAATAGTGAATAATCATTTATATTTTTTTCATAAATTTTTTATTTAACCTTTATTTAACTAGGCAAGTCAGTTAAGAACAAATTGTTATTTACAATGACGGCCTACACTTATTTAATGTGGAACTGTTTTAGGAAGACACACACACGCGCACACACACACAACTCACACTCACGGGTGTCAATTACTGCTGGGAAACACTATGCCTTAATAGCGTAGCCACACTTCAAAATCCCAGAGCACCATATCAACTTCTCTCCCCTTCCATGTTGGTATATCTCAGAGGCTACTAGAAACACTCTGTTCCATCAAGAAAACACTGGGTTTTTTCCATATGCATCCGGAATCAATACGCCCTTTTGTGTGGATTGTGGAAACCCCAAACCAGGGCTATCTCAGGGGCTGGTTCAGCATCTATCTTTCTTTCCCTCTCTCCCCCTCTACCTGTCTCTCTCCCCCTCTACCTCTCTCCCTCCCTCTCTCCCCCTCTACCTGTCTCTCTCCCCCTCTACCTCTCTCCCTCTACCTCTCTCTCTCCCCCTCTACCTGTCTCTCTCCCCCTCTACCTCCCTCTCTCCCCCTCTACCTGTCTCTCTCCCCCTCTACCTCCCTCTCTCCCCCTCTACCTCCCTCTCTCCCCCTCTACCTCCCTCTCTCCCTCTCTCCCCCTCTACCTCTCTCTCTCCCCCTCTACCTGTCTCTCTCCCCCTCTACCTGTCTCTCTCCCCCTCTACCTGTCTCTCTCCCCCTCTACCTCTACCTCATTTTAATGTCACTGGGTATTTAGTCAGGGCCCGCTTGGCGAGTCAAAACAAAACACACTTGTGCGGACAGGGGAATAATCAAGCACATGTATTTTTCTGTGTAGGAATGTAGGGGCTTGCAAATAGATGTCATCTAAAAGTAGGAGAAAGCATGAATAAAAGCACTTGGCCCAGCATGGGAAACTCAGAGGAGAGCTAAAAAAAGAACCCGTCAGGTTTTCTCTTCAATAGGAATTGGGGAAATCACATTCTATTACTCAGAGAGGGATAGAAAAGGAGAAGGGGAGAGTTCTCGTGGAGAGGAGGTCAAGAGACGAAGACAGGAATGCCAGTGGAAACACTTGATTTGAAACACATGCACAAAGCATTGTTACATCGCACACAGCAAATGATCCTTGATTGAACAGGGCCATTTGTGCCCAGAGGAAGCCGGGACAAGTCTCAGCGTATGCCACTACTTCTACCTCTGTTGTGTCCCCTCTATTTACTTCCCCTCTCACAGGAAAACAGTTGTTTTTGTTCCATTAGGTGGAGAAACTGGTTCCTGCGGTCAAGAGGCAGGAGTTAAACGGGGTTGGATTGTGGTCGAGATAATTAAGCAAACCCTCAACTGTATTAAAGGGTTGTTTTTGTGTTAGTTCAGTGCCCCCCCCCCCCCCCCCCCCCCATGTCATTGTGGGGTATTGTGTGTAGATTGATTTAGATTTATTTTATTTACTACATTTTAGAATAAGGCTGTTACATAAAATGTGGAAAAAGGGAAGAGGTCTGAATACTTTCTGAATGCACTGACTGTTGATGTCAACAGCTGAATTCTCCTTCAGAGGACTTCATGTATCAAGGTTATGATTGGTCCACTATGATGGAAAAAAATTGAAAGAGAGATCGAGAAAAATGGAAGAATAAAGGAGGGGGAAAATGACTCCATAATAAGCCACCAAAACAAAGGAATCCCCTCTGGAACAAAAGTGTTATTCAATTGAAAGCACTCAGCTATTTTCTTAATTGACTTAAGCTGTTTACAGTTAATTATTTTAGTGCGAGCAGTTGACCTTCTCATTACACAGCGACCGTTAACATCGTATCACCGGGGGCCCAGTGCCAGTTGGAATCACACATCTGTGTGCCCAGGACGGGAGGTCTGTCTCCCCCTGTTAATGACAGGCCACTCAGCCTTATGGTTCTCTGGCTGCTGGAGGTGCACCTGTAGACTACTGAGGGGTAGATGTTAATGGTTTAAACCTCCCCCTCCCACCACTCTTCTTCAGACGATTATTTTAAATGTGTATTAACAAGTGATACTACTTGTATTATCTACTTTCAGTGAAACGCTTAGCATTGTTCTTCTAAAGGGAAGACATTTGTACACTATTTGTTATGCTACTGCATGTTATCCAGAGCCGACTCCACCTCCTGGTTTGCTGCACCTTTACAGACCACTGAACTACACCCATTAACAACTATGGTTCATTCTCAAGACGGAAGATTGTAAATAAAAAAATACCTGGATAGAGGTCAATGCAAATTAAAACAACTCCTGTCTATGAACATGAATGTCCGGGTCTGGTTCTAGGATTAGGTCAAGCTGAACCTGAACCTGAGCAGGCCTGGGTTGGACTGGGACAGGGTTGGGCAGTGTCAAGGCTCTCATGTGAGAATGTCCCAGCAGGAGGGCATTCCTTCCCAGGCCTCTCTCGCTCCTCCGTTCTGCCCCAGTAACCTGTGCATCTGTCTGTCAAGCCGGGAGCTTTCACCGACCAAATGAAGACTTGAGAAAAAATGTAGCCCCTAACAGCTGCTTACCGTAACAGAGGAACAGTGGCCGTCAAGAAGGGACTCTTTGTTTTTGCGAACTTGCGACAGAGCAGCGCGGGGCGGCCCGATGTCACATCACTGACCCAGTTGATACTCTGATGTCTCCTGGATTGAGGCAATAAGATAAAGAGTCCCTTGAGAATGACCAATATGGAAAAGGGCCAATCCTGCACCTCTGCGGAATGCTGTCTCATTTCCTGGAATACGAGTGTGCGTTTCATTCATCGAGACCGACTCCACAGCACGTAGGCCCTGAACTAGGCATTCTCCTGTCGTTCTGTTAAGAGGATTTAACAAGTTAAAAACAGATAAGATACACTGAGTAAGTGTGCGGACTGCGTAATGACTTCCTTTCTACACAGCTGAAAGGGACAAAGTGTCGACGCTAACTAAGGGAAAGAGAGGATGGTGGTTTTCACCACCACCAACTACTATAATACTGTAGGTTACAGATTAGACTATACACGACTAGGACTACTACAACCTTTTCTACATAAACTACAATTGCATCTAGGCTTACTACTAATTGAAGTTTACACCCTACAGTGTTAAAAGATAATCAACTCTATATGTTGATTTTGCAAAACGTTACTTAAAGCTGGATGGGATATGTACGGTGAAACTGCCACATCCGTATATACTGCAATAACAAACATGCATGGTGCTGGATGCTACTCTAAGTTTCAACATCAGAACAAAACCACAAAGGAACGTGCTGTGTGAGGAGTGGTGCTGTTTCACAGATGTCAGCTTCAACACCTTTTACTTATGGATTTTATTTAACAACAAATTCTTATTTACAATGTATTTACATTGTTAAAGAAACTAAAGGGTTGAAAAGCTAAGCAGCAACAGGACAATATAGACACTTCTGGTTTTTCTGTGTACAACTGTTAGCCTATGACTCCCTGCTACACTTCTGCTCAAACATCTTTGTTAACTGATCTCTGCTTTGTTATTATATATTGATAAATAAATGTCCATTGGATCAAATTTCAGAGGAATTCGGCTGTCAGTTCTGGCCAAAATGGAAGCTGAACCAAAAGGGTGTTATTCCCAGGATCTAACATGCGGCACAATAAACATACTGTATTCTCTTCCTCCTCCTCTCTCTGGCGTGTCGGCACCCTTCCAGGACGTAAATGGGGCCTGTTTCTAAATCACATATTGGATTTCTCCTAAAGCTTGTAATCACATTAAGTAACAGACAAAATAAAGGGTGAAATCAAGGGAAAGAAATGCTCGGATGAAATGAATTCAAGACATCGGAGTGGCTTAGGAGACCAGAGATGAAGCACGTAATTGCAGTTCAACTTGGGATATTGAGAAATCAGTAATGGTATTTGCTTTCTTTCATAGCTGTAAATACCTACTTGAGAAGATTAATGGCAAAAAATAAAGATCTCTGTGTCAGACAGTCAGTCAATTCTGCATTGAATTGACTCTTTTATTTGTTGTTGTAGAGTAGCAGAGCATGTTAGTGAATGAATGGTCCATACGTCTCATCCTCTAAGCAAGGCACTGAATTGAGTCAAGCTTGTGGGAAGTAATAACGTATTCCAGTAAAGAGATAACCCATACGGTCATCTTAGCACACTTGTCCTGAAATGGCCTGGACACAGGACTGTGTTGGAGCTGCAGAGGACAGTGATTTTAGCAGCAGCTCTGAATATCTGTTATCTAAGATAGGACAATAGAACTTCTACAAATCTGTCGGTGAGTCTGTTTTGCAGAGTGCCTCATGGAGAAAGACTTGTGTTTATCTCCTGGGTTTTTCCTTTTCCACAGAGGTAGAGAGGGAGCAAAGAGCGGAAAGAACAGTCTGAGTTACCCTACCTGAGAGGAGGAAAGATGTGAGGAGGGAGAGAGAGGAAAGGAGGGAGGAAAGAGGTGAGGAGGGAGAGAGAGGGAAGAGGTGAGGAGGGAGAGAGAAGAGAGGTGAGGGAGGGAGGGAGGGAGGGAGGGAGGGAGGGAAAGGAGAGAGCAGAGGTGAGGAGGGAGAGAGAGGAATGAGAGAGCAAAGAGGTGAGGAGGGAGAGAGAGGGAGGGAAGAGAGAGGAAAGAGGTGAGGAGGGAGAGAGAATGAAGAGAGAGGAAAGAGGTGAGGAGGGAGAGAGAACAGGAAGAAGAAAGGACATGAGATAGCAGAGGAGTGGAAAGAGGGATTAGTATTTTGTAGACATGACAAGGACACTAGGTTTTCCTGCAGACCGTATAGGTTTCCTTACAAAGGCAGCATTGTTCCTGTTGTCTGTGGGCCTGCTTGGCTAAAGAGGGATGGCATTGTGTTATCCTGTAATGCTACCTGTGATCTGATCAACGATAGTACTCCATGTTTGGTAAAGTTAGACATAAATATATCACAAATGCTATTAGGCCACCCGCGCCAGTCAATGTTGGCCTGCGTCCTGACGCGAGGACAGCGGGACCAAAGTAGAAACCACTTTATTTAAGACAGCATTCTGGGAGAAAAGGAGAACAAGGGAATGGGGTTATGAAGGGCGAAAAACACCCGTCATAAAGTAAGTGATTCATGTCTCAGGAAAGAGTGCTGACATAATGCCAAGATGTGTAATTCCAGGTGTTCCCTCTTAGAAATATATATGCAGCTATTAGAATTGAGTTGTTTCTGATAATCTGCTTGTTTCTTTGAATGTGTGGTCAAATAGAAAGGGATGATATTATAAATCTCCCCTCTTGCGTGTGCACACACACACGCACACACACGCGCACACACACACACACAATCTGAAATGAAGCAGTAGGAAATCCTCACCTGAAACAGGCTTAGACATGACAGACAGGACACAATGTCTTCCTCTTACAGCCTGGAAACAGTCAGGAAGAGATGGTGGTCATGATACAGCAACAAATACATGATTGAGTAGACATTACCACTTCTGCCATCCAAACTACTAAATGCCCATCTGCAATTCTGTTCTCCATTGATGTTTCATGTTGAAAACAGCTTGACAAGCTGCACTGTAGAGCCATATTCTATAGTCAAAATGACAAAAGATGCTTCTATATACAAATGCACATAAAAACAAAACATCTCCAAGACACAGAAAGTCAAGGATTTCATGTAGCATTAATGTGCATTCCTGGCATCTTAAAATAGCCCCCCCCCCCCCCAAAAAAAAACAGTATCATCAATGATATTTCACATTTACAAAACCCGTCTATAAATGAATGTACTATCAGCTGGCTCTCTCCCATTTCAGAGACAACACAACCACTAGAATATTATGACGTTTGTTTATTCACACATTTTTACATTTACAAATCTGCATATTATGTACATTCAGTAGTTGATGTTGTGGAAGACATATCCATTAGAGAGCTACATAGGAGGGACCAGTAGTTTCTCCTGACTGGGAAGAACTCGGGGGGGGGGGGGGGGGGGGGGGGCTTTAGGTATCTTCCTGGTCAGATCCCATAGACCAGGGTATTCAACTCTGACCCTACGATGTCAAGAGCCTGCTGGTTTTCTGTTCTACCTGATACTTCATTGCACCCACCTGGTCTAAATCAGTCCATGATTAGAGGGGAATCCCCCACCTGGTGTCCCAGGTCTAAATCAGTCCATGATTAGAGGGGAATCACCCACCTGGTGTCCCAGGTCTAAATCAGTCCATGATTAGAGGGGAATCACCCACCTGGTGTCCCAGGTCTAAATCAGTCCATGATTAGAGGGGAATCCCCCACCTGGTGTCCCAGGTCTAAATCAGTCCATGATTAGAGGGGAATCCCCCACCTGGTGTCCCAGGTCTAAATCAGTCCATGATTAGAGGGGAATCACCCACCTGGTGTCCCAGGTCTAAATCAGTCCATGATTAGAGGGGAATCACCCACCTGGTGTCCCAGGTCTAAATCAGTCCATGATTAGAGGGGAATCACCCACCTGGTGTCCCAGGTCTAAATCAGTCCATGATTAGAGGGGAATCACCCACCTGGTGTCCCAGGTCTAAATCAGTCCACGATTAGAGGGGAATCACCCACCTGGTGTCCCAGGTCTAAATCAGTCCACGATTAGAGGGGAATCACCCACCTGGTGTCCCAGGTCTAAATCAGTCCCTGATTAGAGGGGAATCACCCACCTGGTGTCCCAGGTCTAAATCAGTCCACGATTAGAGGGGAATCACCCACCTGGTGTCCCAGGTCTAAATCAGTCCACGATTAGAGGGGAATCACCCACCTGGTGTCCCAGGTCTAAATCAGTCCACGATTAGAGGGGAATCACCCACCTGGTGTCCCAGGTCTAAATCAGTCCACGATTAGAGGGGAATCACCCACCTGGTGTCCCAGGTCTAAATCAGTCCACGATTAGAGGGGAATCACCCACCTGGTGTCCCAGGTCTAAATCAGTCCACGATTAGAGGGGAATCACCCACCTGGTGTCCCAGGTCTAAATCAGTCCACGATTAGAGGGGAATCACCCACCTGGTGTCCCAGGTCTAAATCAGTCCATGATTAGAGGGGAATCACCCACCTGGTGTCCCAGGTCTAAATCAGTCCATGATTAGAGGGGAATCCCCCACCTGGTGTCCCAGGTCTAAATCAGTCCATGATTAGAGGGGAATCCCCCACCTGGTGTCCCAGGTCTAAATCAGTCCATGATTAGAGGGGAATCCCCCACCTGGTGTCCCAGGTCTAAATCAGTCCATGATTAGAGGGGAATCCCCCACCTGGTGTCCCAGGTCTAAATCAGTCCATGATTAGAGGGGAATCCCCCACCTGGTGTCCCAGGTCTAAATCAGTCCATGATTAGAGGGGAATCCCCCACCTGGTGTCCCAGGTCTAAATCAGTCCATGATTAGAGGGGAATCCCCCACCTGGTGTCCCAGGTCTAAATCAGTCCATGATTAGAGGGGAATCACCCACCTGGTGTCCCAGGTCTAAATCAGTCCATGATTAGAGGGGAATCACCCACCTGGTGTCCCAGGTCTAAATCAGTCCATGATTTGAAGGGAATCACCCACCTGGTGTCCCAGGTCTAAATCAGTCCATGATTAGAGGGGAATCACCCACCTGTTGTCCCAGGTCTAAATCAGTCCATGATTAGAGGGGAATCACCCACCTGGTGTCCCAGGTCTAAATCAGTCCATGATTAGAGGGGAATCACCCACCTGGTGTCCCAGGTCTAAATCAGTCCATGATTAGAGGGGAATCACCCACCTGGTGTCCCAGGTCTAAATCAGTCCATGATTAGAGGGGAATCACCCACCTGGTGTCCCAGGTCTAAATCAGTCCATGATTAGAGGGGAATCACCCACCTGGTGTCCCAGGTCTAAATCAGTCCATGATTAGAGGGGAATCACCCACCTGGTGTCCCAGGTCTAAATCAGTCCATGATTAGAGGGGAATCACCACAAATCAGTCCATGATTAGAGGGGAATCACCCACCTGGTGTCCCAGGTCTAAATCAGTCCATGATTAGAGGGGAATCACCCACCTGGTGTCCCAGGTCTAAATCAGTCCACGATTAGAGGGGAATCACCCACCTGGTGTCCCAGGTCTAAATCAGTCCACGATTAGAGGGGAATCACCCACCTGGTGTCCCAGGTCTAAATCAGTCCACGATTAGAGGGGAATCCCCCACCTGGTGTCCCAGGTCTAAATCAGTCCATGATTAGAGGGGAATCACCCACCTGGTGTCCCAGGTCTAAATCAGTCCATGATTAGAGGGGAATCACCCACCTGGTGTCCCAGGTCTAAATCAGTCCATGATTAGAGGGGAATCACCCACCTGGTGTCCCAGGTCTAAATCAGTCCATGATTAGAGGGGAATCACCCACCTGGTGTCCCAGGTCTAAATCAGTCCATGATTAGAGGGGAATCACCCACCTGGTGTCCCAGGTCTAAATCAGTCCATGATTAGAGGGGAATCACCCACCTGGTGTCCCAGGTCTAAATCAGTCCATGATTAGAGGGGAATCACCCACCTGGTGTCCCAGGTCTAAATCAGTCCATGATTAGAGGGGAATCACCCACCTGGTGTCCCAGGTCTAAATCAGTCCATGATTAGAGGGGAATCACCCACCTGGTGTCCCAGGTCTAAATCAGTCCATGATTAGAGGGGAACAATGAAATAAAAAGCAGTAGAACTGGCTTCGAGGTCCAGAGTTGAGTTTGAGGGCCATAAACCATGTAACCTGGCTGGGAAAAACTCAGGAGCCTTGGGTATCTTCCTGGTCAGATCCCATTGTCCAGGTAAAACTCCTAGCCCTGCAACATATTGCTTTGGGGTGATGTTTCCCCTAAGTACAGATCTAGGATCAGCTCTTCAAATCCTAACCGTAACCAATACTGGGCGAAATGTAAAACTGACCCAAGATCAGTGACAACTACACCCTACTCCCAACACAACATAAGACATGTAGGAACTGTTCCCTGACTGTAAAGGCTTGTGGAGGCACACAATGCAGGGTGGTGTTCATTACGTACCAAACTGAAGAAAATGGACTCAAACAGGGATGGACTACTTGGACTTGTCCAATAAGAAACACACATTTTTGGTTTCTGTCAGAAATCATAACTTTCCATTGCATGCCCTAATGAACAAGACCCAGGATATGCTGTGAATCACATACAACAATCTCTCTCTCTGCTCACTGTATATATGTCTGTCATACAAAATGTTTTTTTTTATCCAAAATCAGACAGAGGACCTTAAACCACAGGAAATGCAACTGAAGTGTGGTTGTGGGAGGAACAACTAGTGACAGAACTAAAAACTAATTCTAGAATTAGTCTACCTGTCAGCTTAAATTCTGTGATTTGGCCCAAGAGTTTTTCCTGACTACATGACTTGGCCAGGAAAACCTTGGGGCGCTAGTTATGGGCTAAAATATCAGGGGTGTAGTCATTAGTCCAAACAGTGAAAACCAGAGTTTTCAAACCAAATTCAGCTTGGTCCCTCCCCGTATTGTTCCTTTTTGCAACAGAATCGGCATAATGAATACACCCCAGCCCATGGTTTTTCCTTGTCAGGCAGATGGTTAGAAAAACACTTGTCCATATCTATGATGCTGATCAATAGCAAGCGGTGTTATATATATACATACACACATACATACAGTACCAATCAAACGTTTAGACACACCTACTCATTCAAGAGTTTATTTTACTATTTTATACATTGTGGAATAAGTGTTAAACAAATCAAAATATATTTTATATTTGAGATTCTTCAAAGTAGCCACCCTTTGCCTTGATGACAGCTTTGCACACGCTTGGCATTCTCTCAACCAGCTTCACCTGGAATGCTTTTGCAACAGTCTTGAAGGAGTTCCACTAAGCGCAAAACAGATGGGATGGCGTATCGCTGCTGAATGCTGTGGTAGCCATTCTGATTAAGTGTGCCTTGAATTCTAAATAAATCACCAGCAAAGCACCTCCACGTAACTCTAAAGAACTTATCCTCTGCAGCAGAGGTAACTCTGGGTCTTCCTTTCCTGTGGCGGTCCTCATGAGAGCCAGTTTCATCATAGCGCTTGATAGTTTTTGCAACTGCACTTGAAGAAACCTTCTGTATACCAACCCTACCTTGTCACAACACAACTGATTGGCTCAAACACATGAAGGAAAGAAATTCCACAAATTAACAAGGCAAAGCCTTGTTGAAATGTATTCCATGAATCTGGCTGAGAGAATGCAAAGTGCAATGCCTTGTTGAAATGTATTCCATGAATCTGGCTGAGAGAATGCAAAGTGCAATGCCTTGTTGAAATGTATTCCATGAATCTGGCTGAGAGAATTCCATGTGTGCAGAGCTGGTATGCATTTTACCCCTTTTTCTCCCCAGTTTCGTGGTGTCCAATTGTTTAGTAGCTACTATCTTGTCTCATCGCTACAACTCCCGTACGGGCTCGGGAGAGACGAAGGTTGAAAGTCATGCGTCTTCCGATACACAACCCAACCAAGCCACACTGCTTCTTAACACAGCGCGCATCCAACCTGGAAGTCAGCCACACCAATGTGTCGGAGGAAACACCTTGCACCTGACAACCTTGGTTAGCGCGCACTGCGCCCGGCCCGCCACAGGAGTCGCGGTGAGACAAGGATATCCCTACCGGCCAAACCCTCCCTAACCCGGACGGACGACGCTAGGCCAATTGTGCGTCGCCCCACAGACCTGGAATGAGTAGGTGTGTCCAAACTTTTGACTGGTACTACACACACACACACACACACACACACACACACACATTATATAGATATATAAATAAAAACAAACTCCTTTCATTAACTAAGGATGGAGGATCAACCTGCATTCCAACATTTCTACCAGTTGGTTAAGGTAGGGGTAGGCAACTCAAAGATATCGTTATTTTCAAGTACAATTTCATACCTTGAGACACGATCATTTATTTATGGAAATACTTTAACTGATTTCCTAAATTAAATTAGTTTTTAGCTGAATTCCAGTTGATTTTGTCTTTTTTGACCCAAAAGGAAAATCCTGAGGGCTCGCGGCCCTGTTGCCGACCCCTGTTTTAAAGTCTCTGCAACAGCATAATGTGCTGTCGAAAAGTATTCAAAGTCAATTAGAAAAGTCTGCGCTTATAATTCAAATCCAAATCAAATCTAAGGTAGGGAGCAGAGTACTGCCGTTTGACCACAGGCCAGATGCAAATTAAACAAAACATTGCATCAGCAAGAGGAAGACCTCTACCACCTCTTTATGTCTGTTCAGAATTACAACGCAGACATCACTTTGAAATGTTGGCCAAAAAACTATGCAAATACTGTCTTTGAAATCATGCAAAAATCTATGGAAACACCATTCATTAATATTAGTGACAATCAAAGTGATGGGGAAAAAATCTTAACACAAATGTGAACAAATATGATTTAAAAACAGGGCCATTGACATTTAAACACAAATTCACTTATTTTATTCTTAACCCAATACCCGTTCCATCTCCCACAAAGTAAAAATTATTTTAACTAAATATTTTGTTTCAAAAATACACGTGCGTATCTTCTAAAACTCTTAAAAGACACGCATACACATAGAAAACCAACACATGGGTCACATCAACAGCACACAATACCATCCAACAAACTCCAAATACATTAAGAATACAAGAGATCGTCGCTTAAATAATTCTAGAAAAATATCTGCTGTACATATATGACAATTATTTACATAGTTTTTTTAAAACGATGTTTATGTCTGTACATGGTAACCATTGCAGACAGACTTCACCGAGCCGTGCTGGATGACTCATCTTGTGAACACCTACTGGAAATGTGGGAAACTCAGGCCTTCCCTCTACTGAAAACCCTCCTCAGTATCACTTACTTGTGAATCCTTCAATCAATCAGGTCAAAACAGCTCTACTTTAGCCAACTCAAGCTTGAGTTAACTCAACACTGAGCTTTTGTAATACTTGAATAATTAAGAGGTTTTGATAACCTGATTATTTCAAATGCTGTATCACAAGATTGACCCATTCTGCAACAAGTTTTACACACAAAAAAAAGAAAGTCAGTCTGACAAACCTTTCTCTCTCCGTGCTCAACTTGCCCAGATTTACCACAGCAAAGAAATGTTGGCGTCTTCATGAAAACTAATCGGAACACTTCATCTCCACAAAAACAATCATTGGCTTGATGTGGACTGAAATCTGACATGTGACATACATTATGGGTAACAAGACAGCAGCGAATCGCCGGTCATCTCATTTCTATCAAAACAAGCTTTATTCCACAACAGGAAGTAGGACTGCACCCCTTCATCAACCATTCATCATGATTGAAACAAAGCCCTACTTGAAACATTGCCACCTGTTCCCATCCATCCAATTCAGTCGTCCATCCAAAGACGTAATGCTGCTAACGCGGATCGAAACACGGTCGAGGGAGAAAGATACTCCGTCTCCATCCGGCTACGTGTTTAACTGAGGTTACAATGTGACCTCTGGAGGTTGTACAAAAACCTGGTCCTGCACCTCCTCCAGGCTTCAGACAACGGAAGGTAGCACAATGCTTGCATAGTCTGATGAAAGGAGAGAACGACGTTCTCCGTCTGCCTGGTTCGTGTGGTATATAAAAAACAAAACTCTTGTCATCACACATTGTCAAACTTGTGTTTTAGGTAGTCTTTCATGACCTTGGCAATGGGCAGGTCCTCCAGAAACGTCAAGCTCTGGAGGCCTATGTGATGCCGGATGTTTATCCGACACATGTCCTGCAAAGTCCTGGGTTGTCCTGAAAAGATACAACACATCTGTTAAAGAGATCAAAGCAGATCGCCCTTTTCCACAACAGGACAGTAAGAACAGAAATAACGGTTGAAGTTAAGCGTGTTTTGATAACTAATCTTGCACAAAAGACTGAGGATGTACAAGGTGAGCAGAAGACTGGACGTCCCGCTGTTACAGGAGAGCCAGGGTGAGTCAGACAAGCATGTCTAGTGCCAATTTGCTCCTTTCACTTTGATTCATGACGTTTCACTCAAACTGAAACAAGCAGCTGGTCAGTAAGCTCCCTCTCACTGTGACTTTAGATTATTCCACACTTCAAATGGGACAATAATGAGCCTTTCAAAACATGTTTCCCAAATTATTAGGCAGGTCAAGGCCAAACACCCTCTCATTGGCAGTTTTAAAATGTTTAGGAATCTATTAGCATCCAGGAAGCTAGCTCTGGAGTGTTCTCAGTCTAATGGGGCTAGAGATCCTGCCCTCACACAAGGGCAGGATCCAACCCAGCTGGATGGCCTCTCTCCCTGGCACCACAACCACACTGTCCTCGTCCGTCACCACAACCACACTGTCCTCGTCCGTCACCACAACCACACTGTCCTCGTCCGTCACCACAACCATACTGTCCTCGTCTCTCTCCGTCACCACAACCATACTGTCCTCGTCTCTCCCTGTCACCACAACCATACTGTCCTCTCTGTGTGTCTGCAGTCTCCAGAACTAAGCGGTCCTTTCCTTTCTCCAGGTGAAACTGAACTAAAATCTCAAACCGGTGCGACAGCGCGGCACAGTGGTAGTGCTTTCTCCACTCTTCAACTATAGGCTACCCCTTCATCCACATTGTCTAAATAAAGACAAAGCATATGGAAGATGAGTCACACTTCTCCTTTACAACCAAAGGCTTCAAGACAATCATTTATAGACTACAGGTGAAATATCAGTGTTGGTGAACCAACTTCAGCCAAGGTAAGTGTGAAATAATGTTTGGTTGTATTTCAACTTTTAAAAAGACATTCTGGTTTCCATTTAATCTCTCTACATCTATCTAGTTGAGATGTCAGTGTTGGCAGCGACAGCACTGGATGTAGCTAGGGGGCCGACGCTCTGCTCCCCAACCAACCCACCTGAGAAACAACCTACGGGAAACACCACACATCTATGGCATAATATACAATGAGCTTCATAAGAGCTGGGTGCCATTCATCCTTCAACAAGGCCCTGCTAGCCGCAGCAGATGGGTTCATCCACTGAGGTAGTCAGTGTAATCAATAAGGGGGGATATGTGATCTGCCTGATCATTTGCTATGGTCTGAATGAATAGAGGGGTCTGACTTCACATGGCTGTCAGTCTGAAATAGCACAGCAGGTCTTCGTCCCAAATGGCCACCCCATTCGCTACATAGTGCACTACTTTTGACCAGAGCCCTATGGGGAATATACAGTATAGGGTGCCATTTGGGAGCAGCCCAGAGCTCTTTGATATCTCCATATCAAAGTTCAGTGAGAAACACAGAGGAATGCAGCAGGGCATTGTGCCTCTCCAAAATGATTTCTGCTTCAGGTAACATCGTGCCACACCCCCAACAGAAGACTGGTCATTATAAAACCATGACAACGCTCCCTGTCCCTATGTTTCTGGAGGTTCTTTTTCTCCTCTCAACTTACAATCTCGCTCCAACACTTCCTGAAACAGACTTGAAGCGTTTCCATCGCCCGGTCCTGTTTTGACTTCATGTTTCTGTTCAGGTTCATAGAAAGCCCTCATTTACTTTACTGGTCTGATGTGCACAAATGTTTTTGACAACGAATATGTTAAGTTGTATTGATACATTGGCAATTATATTTAACTCATCTTCGGATGTTCATTTTAGGGCGTCATCGTTCTGCCTGTCTGATAAAGCAGTCTAGGGGAAACGCTGAGTCCCAGTCAAGCCATGACATTATATTAAAAGCAGTGTTTATATCCACTAGCGATACGTTACTAGTACTACTAACAGCCCAGTGTCCCCAGACGGTGCCCCTCCCAAGACTTACTGGTGACCTCCTGTAGGAAGTCCAGGCAGGGCCGGCTGATGCCCGACATGCTCGACGACACCGCCACGGGAGTCTGGCCCTCGTAGTTCCTTGTGTTGGTGTCGGCGCCGTACTTGTAAAGCATCTGAGCACACAGCACGTCGTCTCTTAGTGCCGATAGGTGCAACGGGGTCTGCCCGTCCTCGAGGCGACCCAGGTTAGTGTCCGCACCCCGCTGCAGGAACATACGACAGTAGGAATGATTCCCCTTGATGACGGCGTAGCGCAGCAGGAAGCCATTTTGAATGTCGATGTTGGCGCTGTGGTCCAGCAGGATTCTCACGCAGCTGGAGCGCTCACGGATGATAGCGAGTTGGAGGGGCGTGGTGCCCTTGTCGCTGAGGGGATCCACCTCGGCGCGGAACTCAAGGAGGAGCCGCACGAAAGAGTCGCGGCCATAGTGGGCAGCCACATGCAGCGGCGTCCAGCCATCGTTGCTCTTGGCATTGATGATGTCGCTGCGGAAGTCCGACTCCAGCATGAGGCGGGCGATGCGCGCACGGCCGTGCATGGCGGCATAGTGGAGCGCCGTGAAGCCGCCGATGAAGTCCTTTACTGTAGGGTCAGCTGCGGGGGAGATAGACAGGGGACAAGGGGGGGGGTGAGGGGAACTGTCTTCTACAGGCTCTTTATTACAACAGAAAATGGCACATTCAGTTAAAACACTAACAAATAACAATCAGAGAGAGAGGAGAAACAAGAGGATGGATTATTGAGTGACAGCTGCGTAAAACATTAAAGGGACAATCTGCAAATACTACATCCATTTCTGAACTTAAATTAATTATATGTTTCCATTGATTTTTGAAGAATATAACTTATGCCTCATGAGCGCAGTTCAACTATCATACCTCATCAGAACCAATAATATAAGCTTGTTTTAAACCAATGTTTGTAAACAAAGTAAATGTAAACAATCGCTACACAGCCTAAAAAAATGGTTTAAACTATACTTTGATATGACGGACGGTCAGTCCTTGCATCCATTGCTCGGTCTATGATTTTGAGGGTGGTTACAGTTCAACAGTCCCACATCTCAGCTTTTTACCAAAACAGGAGCGGGGATTCCACTGTGTTATTATTTCATCTGCTGATTGCCACTTTAAAGTCTGCTGTGGTGTGAAAGGAAAGAGTGGGCAGACAGATGCTGGAGCATTAGAACAATTAGCATCAGTGAGACATTAGAGTGTGAAAGCGGGGTCAGGGGTTAAAGTCCTGCTATTTCAATTAGCCAAGGCCGAGAGTGCAGGTAATGACCACGGCAGTGTCTGCTAGGGCCTAGGCTAAATCCAGAGGGGAATTTTCCATTCAAACAGCCTTGTTAAAAATGACTCCCCTCTTATCCAACATAAATCCATTAGGTAGGCTGTTTGACTGACCAGCAAAGAGATTCTTTTTAGCGTATCGTTAAATTATTTTAGACAATTAAGTCAAGGGTAACAAAAGACTCTCTTGCTTTGTTGGTTATGCATACATTTCAACAGCCTCAATTTTTCTGCGCATAATCCAAAATAAACCCTTGACTCGTCCAATGAGCTCAGAGAAAACAGTTACTGAGAGACTTGGTCTACAGCGCCCTCTGGACTTGATGTAATGATCACTGCATCCACATGATATGGAATCTAAATCTGTACACATTTTAATAGTGTTAAATAAAAACTATAAATGACTGCAACACTATTCCATCATCATTTCACAAAATGAACATGATTTTCACTCTGCTAGAAGCATAATGTTAAACTGCTATAGGGTACAGTTTCCTCTAGCTACAAATCTAGGATGAGCTTCCCCCTCCCCAGTCCTAACCTTAACCATTAGTGGGGAAAATGTCAAACCGAACCAAGATCAGCATCTAGGGGCAACTTCACCTTACAGCCTATATACCATGTTAGAATGACCTGGGAGTGAAGCTGTGGAGAAGATAAACAGCTGCCATTTCCAGAATGGTTATATACTGCCATCTATAGACCAACAATTCAAAGGTGGAGTTTGATTCAGGTTGCACTGTCATGGTGCACCAATATGAAATATATCTCAAACAGCACATGTGAAAGGATAATCATTATGAACAAATATGTGATTAGATTACTGATATAAAGCCACTGAATGGATGCATGTAGCATCATATGGCAGACCCTTGATGTGCGACAAACATTTCCTCTGCTAGTCTCCTTTTCTTTGGGAACATGGATTCTGACAAATCCTTTCACCGACCTTGTCACCAGGCCAGTTGTGAAAAGTCTTTCCACCCATCTCTACTGACACTTCACCTCCATTGGTTTCAATTTAGCCGTGACTATAACCTCAGGGGCTTTTTGAGCTCTGCCAAGGAAAAAGAACGAAGGCAGGAACACTGCATTCAACGTGTGACAACAGCACAGGAGGCTGCTAAAGGGAGGACGGCTCATAAAAATAAATAATGGCTGGAACGGAGCAAATGGAATCCAACACATGGAAACCATGTGTATGATACAATTCCACTGACTCCGCTCCAGCCATTAGTAGGAGCCCGTCCTATCCAATTAAGGTGCGCCCAACCTCCTGTGGACCAAAACCCCAGACCCCCGTATTCACCTCCGTGCTCCAGGAAGACCCGGACACATCTCTCCTTCCCCTTGGCAGCGGAGAAGTGGAGCAGGGTCCACCCGT
Organism: Oncorhynchus kisutch; assembly: GCF_002021735.2. Taxonomy (NCBI): domain Eukaryota; kingdom Metazoa; phylum Chordata; class Actinopteri; order Salmoniformes; family Salmonidae; genus Oncorhynchus; species Oncorhynchus kisutch. The sequence goes on along the minus strand of NW_022261980.1, from coordinate 4,906,069 downwards.
TGGCATCACGGATCTTCGGAGAGTAGCCTTGCTCCAGCATCTTCCTGACAGTGTACACATCCCCCGCTGCCACTGCAGCCTGGAGCAAAGACAGTACAAACCAAGAGCATTAGCATTCATCTTTAGCATAAGCAGTCATTTACCAGTTGGAAATGCTAACAGTAGAGTAGACCGTCTTGGTATTAAGTGTCTTTGCCTGTATCTGCAGCTCCTCTTGAAGCTCGGGGTTCCTTCTACAGTGATGGTTCAGCATCCTGTTACATCTCGTAAGGGGAGGGGTCATCCACACCTAGTCCTCTGTCTGGAGAGTTGAGACAGTAAACACATAAGCTGCATCACTTAATTTGGGTTATTAGTCAAAAATAGCTAGGCCTTCATTTTGATAACAGTACATCGTCATGGATACATTTGTGTTATTGGTATAAATCAGCTGACTATACATTAGCAGGTTTTCTAAATCCAACTGTTCCGCTGGGATCAAAAGCCGTTGCACATTCTAGTTCTAGCACATCTCATTCAACGAACCAAGTGCTTGAGGGGTGCTTGGGTGGAATAGAGAAAATCTGTTAGACAACTAGGGGTCCCCACTGCACTATACCACAGTGGTCACCAGCTCCGGTGATCAGTTGAAACAGGTAGGCTATTTGATGCTTGGCAGGAACCAGGGTTGGTGACCACCGCAGCACCACTTCTAGGTGCGCATAACACTTGTATAATTTATGGACCCTATGGTATTCCATACTGAGCAGCAGCAGATAGATGTTCACCTTTTGTCAAGGTTGATTATGTAGTTAAGACAATTTTCATGTGTCTCTCTTGCGCAACAGTACGACAGACAGATAAGAACTCCACTCAAATGGATTGTGGGCTAGCACAGACTCTGAAAAAAAAAAAAGACAATTTAAGGAGTATTCACATTAATCAGTTTATATTACCCAATAGAAGGCATTAAAAAACATACTGCATTGACAATCATAACATTATGACAGCAACTGAGAAATGGGAATAGCTAAAACATTTCACATAAATGTAATGTTAGCTATACCTGCAGCTAGCTTCTATCCAAATGGGATGGCGGTATGATAGCTATAAATACCTAGATAACGTTGAATGTAAAAACAAGCAAGCTAGTAGGCTAATTGCTTACAATACGATACAAACAAAAGCTAACTAGTAGTGGTTAGCTAGCTTACTTGCTAACAGTTAGATTGCTACCTGTTTTGGAAGGTCGGCTGCTGCCTTTCGTCTTCCAAATTAGGGCAATGTTGTAGCTATAGCGGTGTTCTTTAAAGCTAGACTAGACAATGCATTTCAGACAAAGTTTAATTAAAGATAATCCACAGCAACCTAGTTATTCAAGTAGCCATTGGCCAGCTAATAGTTAGCTAACTATGTACTCAAACAATGGAATTTTAGCTAGTTAGCTAACGTTAGCTAGCTAGTACTGCGACCCCAACTTGTTCCACTCCATTCTGACTTATTTTAATTATATATCTACATGCCCACAAACTACGGCATGATACTACGGTACACTGCGCTGATATATTGCTATATATACACACAATTCCCTTTTAAGGAATAAATTAATCGATCAACTACTGCTGGTTAGCAATTAGCCTAAATCGTTACCCAGTTTTTCAAGCTACTAGGAATGCATTGGATTTCAGAGTTTTAAAACATTTGTAACAATTTAATAGCTACGTGAACATGTGCACGACTCGAGAAGGCAACCATACTTCAACTACACAAGGTAGGTGTTAGCTAGCTTTGATGAATTAATGCATTATTCTTACTTAAAATAAGAAGCTAGCAGGCTTGCTAGCCATTCTCCACCGATGCGAACCCCCAATTTCAACGGGCTTGTTTTAGCCAATCAGGCACAAGGAGCGAGGAATTTGAGCTGTCAAATCAGCATCCTTCTGCAAAACTTTATGAACTTCAGTCTGTTTAGCTCGATTTCTAACAAAGTAGGCCAACGGTTTCTATGGCTATAATTCTTCTCATTGTTAACACAATAGAATGAGTGAACTCCTTCCCAATTTTCTACTAAATGTTATCGCACGCTATACTTCCGTGTTCAGTCACGTGGTGCACTGTCTGTACACAACACAGCCAGAACCTAAAATTAAGATAATACTTTAAAAATGAAAATTACAAATTTATATTTTAAATACAATATAGACTAAATTGGTCATTTTCGGTCCAGAAACGTTAGGATGTACGACAACATTTAAAGTGTTTTAACTGTACATTATACATCGCACTACAAGTCACAGCATGCAACGCAAACCAAACAGGAAGAGATGTTAACAATTATTGTTTCGAGATGGTCGGTGCAAAGTCGAAGAATGCTTATTTTTCAAAAGATAAATTTATGCCGTCGGGATATCATTTTAATATTCAGTGTTGCGCTATACAAAAGTGTACAGAAAACATGTATAATACCATCCTTGCAATTTATTTTATGCACGCTTAGTAACGTTTAGAATGTGGTTCGCGTGACAGAAATCTAATCAAAATCCGAAAAACTCTGTGCTACTTTTTCTTTTTTCAGATTGACCACTGCCAAGACCCCCGTGATCATTGAAAACCCAAACGCGGTGTCAACATGAATGAACAATTTCATGTCCTAAATGATGCTTACAGAGGTTTATTGTCGAGAACATCACCCAGCAAAATGAGTAGCCATGAGTTGGCATCCTCCATTTTCACATGTGTATGTGAACTGACTCTTGATGCCAGTGATGGTTATCATTCTCAGCATCAGGACCAGTCCAGAGATCTAACGTCCTCCAAATATTCTCCAAACCCAAATGGAACTGAACTGGCTTGTCTTGTGTTGACTCTGGTGGAGAAAATAAGCTCCAAGCTGACATCTCAACAACTGTCTCAAGAAACCAGCCTTTACTTCAAAGATGTTTCTACAGTATTATTCCAGCATATGGATTTTATGTCCAAACTTGTGAGTTTGGTTTCCTGCATATAATTGGAAAATATATTTGTATTGTCCTTTGGGTTTGTTTATAGTAATAACATTTTTGTTTCCACCTCCCACAGGTTCACCTTGCCTGCTGCAAGGACAGGTTGCTGTCTCATCTAGCTGTAAAGAGTGTATCCTCCTATGTTATTTTTGAGCTGCGTTGCTTTGTGAGTTTTCTGATTGCTCTCATATCTTGTGTGATTTATGACTATATTGTATTGCATAGTCAAGTAAGTTATATTGAATACTAGTCAAGTAACTCTTGGAGTTCTGTGTGCATCAGACAGTCTCACATTATAGAACCCAAATCTGTCACCTGATACTGTAAAATCCTATTCACACACAGGCCTACCAGGCTTTATTTAAGCAGATTCTTACATTCAGTTCTCTCTTTTTTTTTACTAGAATACAGTCAACCAGATTTGGGAATGGAAGTGCTTGCAAGTGCTCCAGAACCCTTGCTCTGGCACCGAACTGGATGCATCCACATGGTCACTTACCACTGTCCTGAAAGCAGTTCTAAAAGAAACAGCAGAATATGAACCTGGTATTGAAACACAATTCATCCATCAATTGTACCAACATGTGTCTTTTATTTGACTCCAAATAAGTTCCACTTGGTGCCAAATCCTATGTATTTACCATGTATTTACGTGGTAGTTAGGCCACATAGGCTGGAATAGTGTAACTACAGTGTGGCTATGAGTGTTGACATTGTAATTGTATTCTACCTACCTATGCATCTTCCATGTCAATACAATGTACATTGGTTTTAGCCACAGTGGGGCCTTCTCTTTCTTTTCCCCTCAGGGACTGTGGAGAAACTTCTTGCCACATTCGACACAGCTCTCACTGCTGCTTACTCCCAGCTTGTCCCTGTAGAGAGTCTGGGCCATGGGAACTCTGCGTCATACCCCAGTAGTAACACGGCAGACTGGGCTACAACTCTGACTAACCTCCTAGACTTACTAGAAGTGCTCACTGCAGCCAGGTTCAAACTAAGCACCACCAGTGTCTGTTTCACCAGCTCAAGGCTCTCCCTCGTACAGGCATCGGCGCTACTGCGGATAGTCGACTCTCATGTCCACTATTTTGTGAAGAAACAAGTGCTTCTGCTTTTAAAGAGGATTCTCCTTCAGAAGGCAGGCGAGGACATGGGTTTTGGCGAGGCGTCCTCCCTAACGCATGGAGATGATCACATGACCAGTGACATTCTTACACTAGCTGATGATGTGTTGCTGGCAGTGCACACTGATCGGTTACAGTGTGTTCCAGTGGAATCGGCGGCCATTTTCTTTGGAGGGACAGGCCAATCGTGTGGAGGGAGCAGTGATGCGTTCGATCATGTGATGCTGAGGGCTGTTAGTCTAGTTGTGCTCAAGTCACTGGAATACAAAATCCAATCTGCTGGTGGGAAAGGTAATATAGGACTATTTGTAAATGTTATTAACCATATCTACGCTAGGCACAATGTTTATTCTACCTTAAAGGTAGACTCAGCGAAATGATGTTGCCACGAGCAGCACCGCAGATATTGAGAAGAGAGACATGCAATAATTCTCTCTCACACAGTCATTCACAGTATCTGTGCATGTGTTCGCTTTGCTCTGTTTGAGCGTGGTAGCCACGGTACCAAAACAGCGATGTTGAGCCTCGTGGAAGTTGTTGCAGGAATTGACCCACTATGCTGTTTACTTTCTGCATCTGTCATATCACTGAGTCCAACTTTAACATGACTAGTTTCTAAAGCTCAAATAATCAGAAGGAGAAAAACATCATGATGACAGGAACGATAATTCAGACAGATGTATGCAATAGGGGGCAATGTTTCCCAACACATAACACACAAGAACAGTATTTCACTATAAGTATTGTCTCTTTCAAGGCAAAAGTTCATCAGGTCCCCTAACCTCAGGTCTAGAATCAGATTACCCTACCCAGATCCAAACCTTAACCATTATGGCTGTGAAAATATCTGATCTGGAATCAGTGGGTAGAGGCAACTTCTACCCACTCTGACCATTCACTTGTCTCTGGTCCCACAGGTGTATGTAATACCATAGGCATCCATGGCTATTTAAGTGCGTTGCTGCTGTTCCTGAGGCAGCGTGGGGTCCAGCTGAAGCAGGGATCTCACTCCTGCTGCTGGGTGTCCTTGGTGTTTGGAGAGCAGGACGACGACATGATGGAAGCAGCAAAGGCTTTACTCCTACTATACCTCCATCACAGGTACCATACAACCTAATACATACCGTCATTATGTTTTTTATTTCACCTTTATTTAACCAGGTAGGCTAGTTGAGAACAAGTTCTCATTTACAACTGTGACCTGGCCAAGATAAAGCAAAGCAGTGCGACAAAAAACAACACAGAGTTACACATAAACAAACGAATAGTCAATAACACAATAAAATAAATACAATAAATAGGCCATAGTAGCGAAGTAATTACAATTTAGCAAATTAACACTGGAGTGATAGATGTGCAGATGATGATGTGCAAGTAGAAATGCTGGTGTGAAAAAGAGCAAAAAAAAAGTATATAAAAACAATATGGGGATGAGGTAGGTAGTTGGATGGGCTATTTACAGATGGGCTGTATACAGCTGCAGTGATCGGTAAGCTGCTCAGATAGCTGATACTTAAAGTTAGTGAGGGAGATATAAGTCTCCAGCTTCAGCGATTTTTGCAATTCATTCCAGTCGTTGGCAGCAGAGAACTGAAAGGAAAGGCGGCCAAAGGAGGTGTTGGCTTTGGGGATGACCAGTGAGATATACCTGCTGGAGCATGTGCTACGGTTGGGTGTTATGGTGACCAGTGAGCTGAGATAAGGCAGAGCTTTACCTAGCAAAGACGTATTGATGACCTGGAGCCAGTGGGTCTGGCAACGAATATGTAGCGAGGGCCAGCCAACGAGAGCATACACGTCGCAGTGGTGGGTGGTATATGGGGCTTTGATGACAAAACAGATGGCACTGTGATAGACTGCATCCGGTTTGCTGAGTAGGGTGTTGGAGGCTATTTTGTAAATGACATCGCTGATGTCGAGGAACGGTAGTATAGTCAGTTCTACGAGGGTATGTTTGGAAGTGTGAGTGAAGTAGGATTTGTTGCGAAATAGGAAGCCAATTCTAGATTTCATTTTGGATTGGAGGTGTTTGATATGAGTCTGGAAGGAGAGGTTACAGTCTAGCAAGACACCTAGGTATTTGTAGTAGTCCACATATTCTAAGTCAGAACCGTCCAGAGTAGTGATGCTAGTCGGGCGTGCCGGTGTGGGCAGTGATTGGTTGAATAGCATGCATTTAGTTTTACTAGCGTTTTCAGAGCGGTTGAAGGCCACAGAATGAGTGTTGTATGGCATTGAAGCTCGTTTGGAGGTTTGTTAACACAGTGTCCAAGGAAGGGCCAGATGTATACAGAATGGTGTCGTCTGCGTAGAGGTGGATCAAGGAATCACCCGTGCAAGAGCGACAAAAAGGCAGTATTTCTATGTGGCTTTCTTTTAGATGAATTCTGAATTGCAGTTTTGTCAGTGGTTGGTTTGATTCTGCTTATGAAAATCTGACATTTTGATATCTCTGATTATCTAAGATCAGTCACCCACATAAAGGAGTAGGTTGAGAACCTGATTGGACCAATTTCCCAGACACTGGACTAAAAACAATGCTCAATGCAGATGCTGGCAAATCCAGGATTAGTCTTATTTTGTGTCCGGGAAACAAGCCTATTATGTCCTTGAGATGTCTGACTCTTCTGTCTGTCTTCCTACAGAGTGTCGTCTGACCTGGAAGCTGATGCTGTGTGTGTTGTCGGCGGCAACCCCCACTGTCACTTTCTCTTCCTCCTCCGCAACATCTCCTTCGACCACAGCATTCTCCTCGATTTCCTCATCTCAACGGAAACCTGCTTCCTCGAGTACTTTGTCCGTTACCTAAAACACCTCCGGGACGACTGGGAAGGCTTCCGAACGGTCTGTCAGAAGATAGATGGGTCGGACCGGTGTAAACTGAGCTGGAAGATTAGCCAGAAAGACGATCAACTATTGGACAACCTGAGAGAGGAACTCCAGCAGTCGTTGTGTGCCTCTCGTGGAATCGTGTCTACTTCCAGCCATTCTGGAGGATCAGTTACCTTCGTGGACCCAGAGCCAGCTCCATGTCTGCAGCCCAGCTTGTGTCTGCCTTCAGGGAGTGCAACTGCCCTGGCCTCTACTCCCCCTCTCCGTCTGGTGGACTACGGCAGCTCAGAGGAGTCTGAGACTGAGGACGGTGACCTCCCATCAGGCCTTACACAGGATAGGCTACACAGCGACTCTGTGGTTCACACACACAACAGCCACTATTTTGATAGGACTGTTATGTGTCTGACAGAGCTCAGAGCGGTGGTGACTAGACTGCAGAGGAGGAGTCTGTTCCCTTACAATGCCACCTCGCTCTTGAAACTGCTGACACAGATTGAAGCGAAGAGATGTTGTCCACAGCGTTGAACTCCGTAATGATGTAATAAATGTTACATGGTGGTAAATGCATTTGGTCTCATTTGTAATATCTTGAGGGTTGTCAAATTCCTATAACTTTACATTTGCTTTTGGAAGATTCCTGGAATCAGGATGGAATAAGCATGAATTGTGGGAATCCTTCAACAGCGCCTTCTAGATTTCTTAAATGTATATTTTAATACTTTAACATTTTTCATGGCATCCTATTTGTGAATGGGATTCTCTTTTTGGGGACCTTGTGGTTGGATGGTAACTTAAGGTAAGCATTGTTTATGAAGGGATGGTTATGATGACCACTTCCTTTAATTTCCAACTACATTTGAATCATAAAGACGTTCCAAAAGCAACACGTCCTGTTTGCATGACCATCGTAAGTAAACACACACCTCTTTCAACTTTGTAGATTTTATTTTGGCTCCCTCTCTTCGGTCCATCCAAACGTCACTTAAACAAGTCAACAGAACGTCACTATTTTTCCCACCTGTCTCTGTTGATCTCCTTACTTCTGTTTTCACCTCGTTCTATGTTTTACTAGAGGGACTATTGTGTGGAGGAGTAGCTCCTATTCTCTTGTCTGCGTTATCTGGAGATCAATGCAAACAAGCCACAGATTATCACCTCTGACTGCAGGTAGCGGGGCTGTTCGTGTGTCTGTCTGTCTCATCTGTGTGTGTGTGTCTGTCTCATCTCTGTGTGTGTGTGTCTGTCTGTTTATCTCTCTTTGTGTGCCTCTCTATCTCTCTGTTTGTGTGTCTGTCTGTTTATCTCTCTGTGTGTGTGTGTCTGTCTGTCTCTCTCTGTGTGTGTGTGTGTCTGTCTGTCTCATCTCTGTGTGTGTGTCTGTCTGTCTCATCTCTGTGTGTGTGTGTCTGTCTGTCTCATCTCTGTGTGTGTGTGTCTGTCTGTTTATCACTGTGTGTGTGTCTGTCTGTCTCATCTCTCTGTGTGTGTGTGTCTGTCTGTTTATCTCTCTCTGTGTGTGTGTTGCATCGTGACACTTCTCCATTATTGTCCCTCTACGACAACGTACCTGGAGGGGAAGGAAAACACTCCTGTCCAATTGTGCCGGAGCTGGGTGTGACCCTTTAAAGAATGTCAAACAAAGACAGGGAGAGGTAGTGAGGGAGAGGGAGCGAGGGAGAGAGAGGGAGGGAGAGAGAGCCTGCCTACTGAATGGAGGGACTGTCACGCCTGTTTGTTTCCCACAGTCAACATTACATCAACAGCTCTAGTGAGGACAGGACCTACCTTACCTGGTTTCCCTACTGAGGGTGAGGACAGGACATACCTTACCTGGTTTCCCTACTGAGGGAGAGGACAGGACCTACCTTACCTGGTTTCCCTACTGAGGGTGAGGACAGGACCTACCTTACCTGGTTTCCCTACTGAGGGTGAGGACAGGACATACCTTACCTGGTTTCCCTACTGAGGGTGAGGACAGGACATACCTTACCTGGTTTCCCTACTGAGGGTGAGGACAGGACATACCTTACCTGGTTTCCCTACTGAGGGTGAGGACAGGACCTACCTTACCTGGTTTCCCTACTGAGGGTGAGGACAGGACCTACCTTACCTGGTTTCCCTACTGAGGGTGAGGACAGGACCTACCTTACCTGGTTTGCATATTGAGGGTGGAACGGTGGGAAGCCGTGTGGTATATTCTGTTTCCCTATGACCTTGGATTCATTGGATGGTTTCAGGGAATGTGCTGTAGGAGTGTTGTCTGGGGTCCTCTACCTGGGATGTGAATAGCTATCGTTGGTTTTCTGTTGTTTTACACCTGTCCTCGTTAACGGAGGAGCGGGTTTCAACTCGCGTCTGTCCCAAGCAACCTGTGGGAGTTGTATGAGTGAGGTTGATGTTAAATCGTCTCGTTCAGGTGAGCATGTTCCCCTGTTAGAGGAGCTAAGCTTTATCTTACATGTTAGGATTGGACTGAATAGACCCTCTGTTTTCTTAGTAGGTCAGTGAGTGTATAGAGATTCTCCACCTAAGGCTTTTCTGAACGCTCTCGAGGTTGATTGATTTATAGTTTTGTAACCGGCCTAAACTCAAACTATGATGGATCTCTGGCACTTTAGCTGGATCGCCCACGTGAAGTCATCAGCATTCAACCAGTGAAGTGTAATTACCATTTTGGTTTAAATGGAACTATAAAACATCTCCAAATGTAATCAGAGTTTTAAGATAAATCTTGACTGGTTTTACTCAAAAAATGTTTGTGTTTGGAGAGCATGTACTCATGGAAACGGATTGCTTTACAGTTAACAGTGCCTGTCACAGTTCTTTGGGATATCTAGTGGTGTGTGTGTGTGTGTGTGTGTGTGTGTGTGTGTGTGTGTGTGTGTGTGTGTGTGTGTGTGTGGAATGAGGAAAACACTATTTTATCCTCCCTTTCACCTTTTGGCCTCCTATTCTGCACTTAGTTGTACGTTTTGGACTGAACAGTCATTTTCAGGGTTAAAATCTAAAGATCATCTTTGATACATTGGAGCCATTGTTTTTTCAATCATTAAAATACTATGTGAGTTGAGCATACAGTCTGTTGTAGGTTCTGTCTTAATCATGTCTCTGTATACATGTATAACGTCTTTCCCACTCAGTCATATTCTGCAAACCTCTTGCGTGATGTATGTATTTGATCTCTTCATGCACGTCAAAGATAATAAATCACTCCCTCGTTCTGGTATGCTTCCCTACCGACAAACATTTATCATGCTTGAGAAAGTTGATGAAAAAGTACGATACCAGTACAGTTGAACCCTGTGCCCCTGTATTTTTGGATGGAGAGAGAGAGCGGAGAGCAACAGAGAGAGAGAGAGAGAGACCAGGGAGAGAGAGAGTCAGAGGAGAGAAAGAGATGGACAGATACCAGCGGGAGAGAGAAAGAAACAGAGAGACCAGGGAGGGAGAGGAGAAAGAGAAGGAAACATATACAATATGCAGACAGAGTGTGCTTTGTCATGTTCTTCACTGACTGAATGTCTGAATCCCCAGATGATCTTCAACAGAACGCTAACAATGCAAAAGGCCTTCTTTATCGGCTGTGTTCTACCGCTAATACACACTGCCCATCGCTCTATGGACTAGTCCGAGGTGACTAGGTTGTCTAGCATGGCTGCTAGTATAGGATAAACTGTAATGTTCCCCCAGGTGAAAATAGTCTTAGACACACAGTACTGCTGTATACATGATAAACACTGTACATTACATCCTCAACATAATACCTACCCTACATTGAATATTACCCATGTCATACACATTGAACTCATCTCATACAGCAACATACACCATACATATCGCACACTGCCATTCCAGAATGTTCTCTCAGTGGCATACTAACACAGGTCAGTTGGACTTATTGCTGTTCAGGTGTTGATAGACAGGTACTTGATAGACAGGTGTTTGATAGGTAGTTTGTATCTGTTGTAGTAAAACAAACATACAGGTACTCAGGCTAGGTAGTGCCAGTATGTAATATGCTTGGCACCACAATATTATCTTCAAATCATAATGCAATTGCGTCACAGATGTGTAATCAGTGCAAGATAAGGTTAAACGCATAGACACATAATTACTAGAAAGGACATTACCCATCAGTCCACAGCAATATAACTAGTATTCAATTTCTGTGGTTAAAAGGTTGTTTTGTTGTTCCATTTCGACCTGTAGATGTGTTTGGTTGGTGGTTCCATTGTCTCCGCAAAGACATTGTGATGTGGCGTTGTTGTTATGTTTTTTCAGGGCAGTGAAATGTGCTGAGTTACACACTGACTATACAGAACACTGCAGAGAGCCCTGGGATGTGCTGAGTTACACACTGACTATACAGAACACTGCAGAGAGCCCTGGGATGTGCTGAGTTACACACTGACTATACAGAACACTGCAGAGAGCCCTGGGATGTGCTGACATCAGCAGTGATGTCATCAAAATGGACCCCATGGGGGCAACGAGTCTCACACACAAATGTGAGCACGTCACACACACACACACACACACACACACACACACACACACACACACACACACACACACACACACACACACACACACACACACACACACACACACACACACACATCAGTGTGAAAGACTAAATGACAAGAAGAGTAAATAGTCTGCACTTGTTTAGGGGCGTGTGTGTGTGTCATCAGAATCTGCCCAGGGCCATAGAGGCCCCCTATTGATATTGTTGACATTATTCACTAGTAGTTTGTTTTCCCTTCACATGAATCAGTCTGTACGTTAGGGATTATCAACTAGATTCAGCCTAGGAATGATTACTTCCTTGTGTGGATGGTTGGGGTGTAGACTGCAAATTTGGGGTGTAGACTGGTTGGGGTGTAGACTGCAAGAAGCCCAAACCGATATAATATGTGACTAAGACATCATTTCAATCCTTGCTTACGTTTATATACGCCACGGCTCTACTAGGTGTGGGAATACTTGGGAACACATTTACAACATTAAAATCACTTGGAGATGATTTCATGCTGTTTTTACAGTCTTTATGTCCAACAATAAATAAATAATTGGGCTGAACACTTGGGGGGCCTAATAAAACCCCCCATTGGGGGAACCCTGCTGTATGTCAACTCACTGCCATCTGGGATTCGAAGAACTCCATAACTCTTGTACCATGACTTGACCACTAGGGGTTGTGATCCGTTTCAGCGTTGATCTTGGTTTAGACAAAACGACAAAGAAAAAGTCTAGTCTGTGATTTACTGGGATATATGTTGCTAGGCTGCAGCCCTCGATTTCATTAACTACCGCTGCCAGTGATGTTTTCTCTGCTGACGTGTGTGTGTTGGACAAGGTGTGGGGAAGCATCTTGAGAAAGAGGCGAAGGCTGTTGTGTCAATATTTGCATTGGAAATAAAGAACTGCATGTGCACTTGACTGGAGTGACCTAGGTTATACACACCCACACTATCTACACGACCTACAGCACTGGTGTCCAACGAACTCATCAACTCATGTTGTAAAATGGTATCAAATCTGACTGATAGTGAATGAATGCACTCTTGATATCCGGAACTAGTGATTTATGAACAATATATCATGATCAATTCCTGGTTAATAAATAAAGTACATGCAAATGCAAACTTCACCCAATTCTAAGTTCAACCCCTTAACTGTAATCCTATTGGTTCAACTGCCATGTCAGTCTGCCAGATTAGAACAAATACCAACATGTGTTTTTCTCTTGGACATCATTGCACAGGCAATAGAACAGCAGAATAGTGTACTGCAATTTTACTTTGCGACACTCTTCACCTTCTTTGACAAAACAAACAATAACAGCGGCCGTGGGGCGGACAGTGGCTCTGTTTCCTCTACTGCAGATTCCATCTTTAAGGGTCAATCGGCGATTTGGGACTTCTGTTTTTTAGACTTATAAATTAACAGTATATACACATTGTTCCTTGAAGAATATAACTTTTAAAGGTGCCTTATCAGATTAGTTCAATTGCCTAATTAGCCCCATCAGAACCCAAAATATTAGTTTGTTTGTTTTACTCTGTTGTTTGTAAACAGTGTACTTGTAAACAAACTGTATTGCTTCAAAACATGGTTAAAGCTGCATTCTATACCTATACCTCTATATTCTATAGCTTTGTGCTCAACCTGACAGAATTCAGATATAGATGGGAGTTATAGATCTGTCATTCTATACCTTTGTGCTCAACCTGACAGAATTCAGATATAGATGGGAGTTATAGATCTGTCATTCTATACCTTTGTGCTCAACCTGACAGAATTCAGATATAGATGGGAGTTATAGATCTGTCATTCTATACCTTTGTGCTCAACCTGACAGAATTCAGATATAGATGGGAGTTATAGATCTGTCATTCTATACCTTTGTGCTCAACCTGACAGAATTCAGATATAGATGGGAGTTATAGATCTGTTATTCTATACCTTTGTGCTCAACCTGACAGAATTCAGATATAGATGGGAGTTATAGATCTGTTATTCTATACCTTTGTGCTCAACCTGACAGAATTCAGATATAGATGGGAGTTATAGATCTGTTATTCTATACCTTTGTGCTCAACCTGACAGAATTCAGATATAGATGGGAGTTATAGATCTGCCATTCTATAACTTTGTGCTCAACCTGACAGAATTCAGATATAGATGGGAGTTATAGATCTGTTATTCTATACCTTTGTGCTCAACCTGACAGAATTCAGATATAGATGGGAGTTATAGATCTGCCATTCTATAGCTTTGTGCTCAACCTGACAGAATTCAGATATAGATGGGAGTTATAGATCTGCCATTCTATACCTTTGTGCTCAACCTGACAGAATTCAGATATAGATGGGAGTTATAGATCTGTCATTGTCATTGAAGCAATTCCATGTACACTATTTCTAAGCTTCCCCTCTTTAAGTTTCCTTTTCACATTTTTTTACTTAGCATTTCGTACCCCAGGCTCAAACTGCTGAAAATACTATGTTTTTTGGTTGTTGAAAATATATTTCACAGCGGTTTAGATGGTACAATGATTGCAAACAATGTAAACAATGTCTTTGAGGTGCTGGATATAAAAACATCTATTCAGCAAATGATTGAAAGAGACTCTGCACACTGCAATCTTGCTCCCATGTGGTTTATTGGCGACATCGTTTCCACTTTACCTTAGGTCTTCATCAGGCCTCACTTGATAACAGTGGTGGCTGGTGGCACGTTAAATCGGAAGACGAGAGCTTAGTATGGCTGGAACGGAATAAATGGAATGGTATCAAACACTTGTTCCATGTTTCTGTAAGCATTCCATTCACACCATCTCAGCCATTACTATGAGCTGTCCTCTCCTCACCAGCCTCCTCTTTTCCTTACGTGATACCTATTGACATGTGTTTTCTAACATAACGCTCCTCTTCTACCCCTGTGTCGTTAGGATGATTGACACCTTATACGAGTGGATCTGGTGGGACCGCTTCTGGCTGCCAGTCAACCTGACCTGGGCGGACCTAGAGGACCGAGATGGGCGTGTCTACGCCAAAGCCTCTGACCTCTATGTGACGTTGCCTTACGCCATAGGCTTCCTACTGGTCAGATACCTGTTCGAAAGGTGAGCTTGCTGAACATATAGGGGCAGTTTCCCAAACAAAGATTAAGCCTTGACTAAGAAACATGTTCTCCTGTAGTCCTGGCTCAGTTAGTAGAGCATGGCGCTTGCATTGCCAGGATTGAGGGTTTAATTCCCGGGACCAGCCATACCTAAAATGTATGCTCACTTGACTGTATGTGGCTTTGGATAGAAGTCTGCTAAATGGCAGGTACAGCGCAGTGGAAAAGTATAGGCCTCCTTTCTGATTTTTGATACTGAATGTTATCAGATCTTCAACCAAAACCTCATTTTAGATAAAGGCAACCTGAGAGTACAAATAGCACAAAAAAAAATGGATTCTTATTTTATTTATTTAATTAACAAAGTTATCCAACACCCAATTGTCCTGTGTGAAAAAAGTCATTTCCCCCTTGCACTCAATAACTGGTTGTGCCACCTTTATCTGCCATGACTGCAAGCAAAACACTTCCTGTAGTTGTTGATCAGTCTCTCACATCGCTGTGGAGGAATTTTGTCCCACTCTTGCATGCAGGACTGCTTTAATTCAGCGACATTTGTGGGTTTTCAAGCATGAACTGCTCGTTTCAAGTCCTGCCACAGCATCTCAATTGGGATTAGGTCTGGACTTTGGCCAGGCCATTCCAAAACTTAAAATGTGAGATTTTTAGCCATTTTCATGTAAACTTGATTGTGTGTTTTGGATCATTGTCTTGCTGCATGACCCAGCGGTGCTTCAGTTTCAGCTCACAGACGGATGGCCTGACATTCTTCTGTAGAATTCTGTGATACAGAGCAGAATTCATGGCTTCTTCTATTAAGGCAAGTCGTCCAGCTACCTGATTCCTGAGGCAGCAAAGCATCCCCAAACCATCACACTACCAACACCATGCTTGACAGTTGGTATGAGATTCTTACTGTGGAATGCAGTGTTTGGTTTTCTCCAGACATAATGGGACCCATCTCATCTAACCAGTTGACTCAAGTTTGCCAAAAAGCACCTGGAAGCACCTGGATGATCATCAAGACTCTTGGAAGGATGCTCTATGGACAGATGAGTCAAAAGTATCACTTTTTGGACGTCATGGGTCTATTAGGTTTGAGTGCCTTGCTCAAGGGCACGTTGACAGAGCCTTGTCGGCTTGTGGATTCGTACCAGCAGCCTTTAGGTTACTGGCCCAATGCTCTAATCACTAGGCTACCTGCCACACATTGCAGCTAAAGGACGCACAACCAGTTATTGAGTCTAAGGGGGCCTTACTTTTTCACACAGGGCATTGGGTGTTGCATAACTTTGTTTATGAAATAAGTATGTCATTGTTGTGTTGTTTGTTCACTCGGGTTCCTTTATCTAATATTAAGATTTGGTTGAATATCTGGTAACATTCAGTATAAACAATATGTGAAAGTAGAGAAAATTAGCAAATACTTTTTCACATCACTGTAATATATTATATTTTGTTCAATTTCCATTGAAATGGTTTCAAGTCCAGGACAATGCTGTGTCCAGAGAACCGGCTCATACTCCGTGTTGTTTATATACTACTGAACCATGTTGAGTTCAAACCTCTACCTCACTGTCTCCCTACACCATAGAATTCCTACTCATCAGATACCAGTTTGAAAGGAGAGCTCGCTGAACAAAAAAAGCCCCTTTTATAGGTTGCTACAGGGAAGTAGATGTTAAGTTACAATTTAGCCTGCTTTGCTACAGTGTTTGTGCGTGTGTGCATTCAAGTTTATTCAAGTTAATTTAGTTGGAGGCAATGATTCTCGTTTGCCGTGTAGTTAATCTCACCTGTGGTAACTTGCATGTGCCTACAAGGTAAAAATTCTACCAGTTTTGAAAATGAAAAAATCTGAACATTCTGCCCCATTGTAAAGTCCAATGTATTTAACTGCGTTTGTATGTTGTCCCCCAGGTTGATAGCCACGCCTCTAGCAGCCTCAGTGGGGATCCGGGAGAAGGCCAGACTGAGAGTACCAGACAACCCCATCCTCGAACTCTACTATCTCTCTCACTCCAGAAACCCTGGCCAGGTATTAACCCTACATATTAGAAATCACACTTACACCTTTTACAAATAGACCTAATTATTAGTGTCAATATTCAACGTCATTGCACTATGAGATCATACACATTCTAATGAATAGTACAAACCCTGCCCATCTGTCACTCTGGTCAAACCCTGCCCATCTGTCACTCTGGTCAAACCCTGCCCATCTGTCACTCTGGTCAAACCCTGCCCATCTGGCACCCTGCCAAAACCCTGCATATCTGTCACTCTGGTCAAACCCTGCCATCTGGCACCCTGCCTATCTGACACTCCTGAAATCCTGGTTGGAGGATGCTGATGCTCTGACCAACTCATTGGCCATGTGGTTAGAGTGTCAGCCCTGTGATTGGAAGGTTGGGGGTTTGATCCCTGGTCTAGTCATACCAAAGACAACAAATATTTCCTGACGCTGCTCTGCTAGGGAGTCAGCATTAAGGAGCTGGATTGTAGCATACGGCACTGCGATAGAAATTCAAGTAAATTTGGTTGGATTCAAGTGAATTCACCTGTCCAGGGGGTGTACTTGTATCATGTCCAGTTGCCTCAGGCTACAGGTATAGGGGATGGGCTCCAGCCCTGTGGGCCATTCTGGCTCAGACAGGGGTTCTATCATACAGTATATCTGCTGTTCAGACCTGTGATCGTGTACATCACCCAGATGTCCAGCTAACCAACCTCTAATGCAGATACTATGCTCCAGGCCAAATGTTTTGGTCCATGACTCACCATGTGGTCATGAGGGATGGTAATGTTTATCCACATGACTTTCGCCCTTTACCCATCTCTCCACATGAGGTGTGTGTGTGCGAGCGGATGTGTAAGTCTTTGTGTCAATGCGTCTATATGCGCTTGTGTGTGTACGCACACACATTTGTGTGGCTATGTGTGCTTGTGTGTGCGAATTTCCACACATCTGTGTGCATCTGCGTGCGTGTGTGTGTGAGCCGCCTGATGTGTGTATATCATCAGACGGTCCTGACAGTCTTTGAGGGGATTATTGAAACCTCACACCACGAGACCTCTCTCTCAGATCTAAATACCCTGATGGTTATTTTGCTCATGGTCCAGTGTCTTACCGAAATCTCAAGTAGCCAGCGAAATGAAACAAGTAGCCAGCTAGTGGGGACAAATTTGCTCTACTAAGGTGAATTTGGTGACATCTGATTTACATCAATGAATTGAAGTCAACTTAGCATAAGGGTTAGTAGTCCTGTTTAGCTGGCAGCTGGCGCTAATCAAACACACTTGGTTCTGAACTCTCCCTCCCTCCCTCCCTCCCTCCCTCCCAGGCAGTTATAGATGGTCTGTCTAAGAAGAGCGGCTGGTGCGTTAGGCAGGTGGAGCGCTGGTTCAGAAAGAGAAGAAACCAGGATCGTCCCGGAGTACTGAAGAAGTTCAGAGAGGCTAGGTAAAACTGTGTGTTGTGTGTGAGAGTATGTTTATTCCACATCTTCACCTTCACTCAGTAGTGGTTTTCTTCTTCTTATAGTATTGTCCCTTGTCTGTCTCGGTCTCTGTCTCTGTCTTGCAGTTGGAGGTTTGTGTTCTATCTGTTGGCGTTAATTGGAGGAGTTGTGTCCCTGTATGATGTGAGTAGTGACTCTAGTGATCCTCTGCTTCACAAACACAAGTCTTTACAAGATTGCGATTCAGTGCGTGTGGAGAGATTTCAAGATGTGGAGTGAGGTTACTGTGTCTTAACTCTGTTACATTCAGTACCACCAAAACACACAGCAAATACAAATTCCTAACACTTTATGATATGTTCTACACATCAAATGAACATCCTCAAAGTTGAACTTTAACAGGTTGTCCCAGGTAAAAGCAGGGAGGAGGTCAAAGTGGAAGACTCAATTGCTGGATAAAAATATTATCTGAGCTGAGCTGAAATGGAGAACTTCTTTTCAGTCCTTCTGCCCTGAAGTGAAGGAGGGGAGAGGCGGATAAGGGGAAGAGGGGAGGAGAGGACAGAGAGATGAGCTCTATGGGAATTTGACGGTGATGGCTTCAGCAAGTGTCTGAAGGCCTCGAGGGCAATGCCAGTTGAAATTGAAAGCATCATGATGAGATTGTCCTGTAATGTTCTTTAAAGATCACTGCATGTGTCTCCTTTTGTTTTGTTTTTCAGAAAGAATGGTTTTATGATACGTGGGAAGTGTGGAATGGATTTCCAAAACAGGTGTGTATGTGTGTGTGTGTGTGTGTGTGTGTGTGTGTGTGTGTGTGTGTGTGTGTGTGTGTGTGTGTGTGTGTGTGTGTGTGTGTGTGTGTGTGTGTGTGTGTGTGTGTGTGTGTGTGTGTGTTCTAGTACTGAGCAATTAGTGCTTTTTGAGGTCAGTTCGATTATTAATAAAATGATCAGGATTTCTGGTTTCTGTATGCATTATGTGGATTGAATGCTGAAACAACACAGAATAAAACAGTGAATAACAGTGCCATGATGGTAGTGACCGCCCTACTACATCGCACAGTTTAGGCTTGATCTGATTTCTCTCTAGAGAAACTGCACATTGACCTCACAGAAAAAAATCAAATAATTGAACTGACGTTGACCAATTAGTTGTTACATTTTTTGGGCTAATCGCTCAGCGCTACTGGTCATTTACCAGGGTGATTTTGAAGAGCTTTCACACTCCCCTTACTCTTCTCACGTGTCTCCACACTAGTATAACCAACCAGGAAGAAAAACCACATATCATACTTGAACAGGCGCAGCTTGGCTGACGTTTCCTAACCATGTCCAGATCTCTGAGTCACACATAAAACATATAAAACTAGTCGATAATGCTGATTCTCAGGTCCAAAATACACACGTCCATATTTAGTAGTGAGACTGTTTTTAAATGTATCTTTAACAAGTGGGGGAATGTGTGGCTTAGATTGCTGTTCAGTCTTTACTGGGTGCCAGGTTCTAATCAAAGGAATGATGATGTCACCCAAACTGGAACGGAGACAATAGGATTATGTTTGATCAGGCTCCACACCTAACAATGTTGCCTGGGGTTTAAAGCAGGTCACGTCCCAGGTGGCGCCTCCTAAAGTGTTGTTTAAAGTTTGCCACAAGCCACCTGGGAGACACACCAAACATGTGGAAGAAGGTGCTCTGGTCAGATGAAACCAAAATTGAACTTTTTGGCAACAATGCAAAACGTTATGTTTGGCGTAAAAGCAACACAGCGCATCACCCTGAACACACCATCCCCACTGTCAAACATGGTGGTGGCAGCATCATGGTTTGGGCCTGCTTTTCTTCAGCAGGGACAGGGAAGATGGTTAAAATTGATGGGAAGATGGATGGAGCCAAATACAGGACCATTCTGGAAGAAAACCTGATGGAGTCTGCAAAAGACCTGAGACTGGGACGGAGATTTGTCTTCCAACAAGACAATGATCCAAAACATAAAGCAAAATCTACAATGGAATGGTTCAAAAATAAACATATCCAGGTGTTAGAATGGCCAAGTCAAAGTCCAGACCTGAATCCAATCGAGAATCTGTGGAAAGAACTGAAAACTGCTGTTCACAAATGCTCTCCATCCAACCTCACTGAGCTCGAGCTGTTTTGCAAGGAGGAATGGGAAAAAATGTCAGTCTCTCGATGTGCAAAACTGATAGAGACATACCCCAAGCGACTTACAGCTGTAATCGCAGCAAAAGGTGGCGCTACAAAGTATTAACTTAAGGGGGCTGAATAATTTTGCACACCCATATTTTTCAGTTTTTGATTTGTTAAAAAAGTTTGAAATATCCAATAATATTGTCGTTCCACTTCATGATTGTGTCCCACTTGTTGTTGATTCTTCACAAAAAAATACAGTTTTATATCTTTATGTTTGAAGCCTGAAATGTGGCAAAAGGTCGCAAAGTTCAAGGGGGCCGAATACTTTCGCAAGGCACTGTATTTATAAAGGCCTTTTTACATCAGCCGATGTTAAAGTGCTGTACAGAAACCCAGTCTAAAACCCCAAACAGCAAACAATGCAGATATAGAAGCACAGTGGCTAGGAAAAACTCCCTAGAAAGGCAGGAACCTAGGAGGAAACCTAGAGAGGACAGGCTCTGAGGTGTGACCATCGGGTGCTGGGTGGAGATTTTAACAGTGCATGGCCAAGATGTTCAAACGTTCATAGATGACCAGCAGGGTCAAATAATAATAATGACAGTGGTTGTAGAGGGTGCAACAGTTGGCTCAGTTGGCTTTTCATAGCCGTAACACGTCCGGTGAACAGATCAGGTTTCCATAGCCGCAGGCAGAACAGTTGAAATTGGAGCAGCAGTACGACCAAGTGGACTGGGGACAGCAAGGAGTCATCAGGCCAGGTAGTCCTGAGGCATGGTCCTAGGGCTCAGGTCCTCCGAGAGAAAGAGAGAGAGAGAGAGAATTAGAGAGAGCATACTTAAATTCACACAAGACACCGGATAAGACAAGAGAAATACTGCAGATATAACAGACTGACCTTAGCCCCCCGACACAAACTACTGCAGCATAATTACTGGCGGCTGAGACATGAGGGGACGGGAGACACTGTGGGCCCATCCGACTATACCTCCGGACAGGGCCAACCAAGCAGGATATAACCACACCACTAGAGGGATATCTTCAACCACCAACTTACTACTGAGAAAAGGCAGAGTATAGCCCACGAATATCTCCCCCCAGCACGAACCCGTGGGGTCTTGTGACTGCAGCGTACGTGTAGGTATGTACGGCAGGACCAAATCAGAAAGATAGGTAGGAGCAAGTCCATGTAATGCTTTGTAGGTTAGCAGTAAAACCTTGAAATCAGCCCTTGCCTTGACAGGAAGCCAGTATAGAGAGGCTAGCACTGGAGTAATATGATCAAATTTTGGGGTTCTTTTCAAGATTCCAGCAGCTGTTTTTTAGCACTAACTGAAGTTTATTTTGTGCTTTATCCGGGTAGCTGGAAAGGAGAGCATTGCAGTAGTCTAATCTAGAAGTGACAAAAGCATAGATTCATTTTTTGGCATCATTTTTGGACAGAAAGTTTCAGATGTTTCAGATGTTACGTAGATGGAAAAAACTGTCCTTGAAACAGGGGACTTTAAGTAGGATCTGCTGATCTATGACCAGTTGTCCCCTGTGTTATTCATTGTGATCTAAAAGTCCAAACTGATCTTAAATCATCACTCTACTCTAAGATGCTCGATGGCTACACTACTCTAAGATGCTCGATGGCTACACTACTCTAAGATGCTCGATGGTTACACTACTCTAAGATGCTCGATGGCTACACTACTCTAAGATGCTTGATGGCTACACTACTCTAAGATGCCCGATGGCTACACTACTCTAAGATGCTCGATGGCTACACTACTCTAAGATGCTCGATGGCTACACTACTCTAAGATGCTCGATGGCTACACTACTCTAAGATGCCCGATGGCTACACTACTCTAAGATGCTCGATGGCTACACTACTCTAAGATGCTCGATGGCTACACTACTCTAAGATGCTCGATGGCTACACTACTCTAAGATGCTCGATGGCTACACTACTCTAAGATGCCCGATGGCTACACTACTCTAAGATGCTCGATGGCTACACTACTCTAAGATGCTCAATGGCTACACTACTCTAAGATGCTCGATGGCTACACTAATCTAAGATGCTCGATGGCTACACTACTCTAAGATGCTCGATGGCTACACTACTCTAAGATGCTCGATGGCTACACTACTCTAAGATGCTCGATGGCTACACTACTCTAAGATGCTCGATGGCTACACTACTCTAAGATGCTCGATGGCTACACTACTCTAAGATGCTCGATGGCTACACTACTCTAAGATGCTCGATGGCTGCCCCAGCTAGAGACACTGTCTCCGTTCTAAATAGCTCCCTATTTAGTGCATTACTTTTGAACAGAGGCCTTTGCACTGTATAGGGAATACGGTGCCATTTCAGACGCAAACACTCAGGCATAGGAGAAGGGATTTGGAAAGCTCTTTGTTTGGAGTCTGTTCTGTTGGAATGTGATTCATTCATGGCACTGTAAGATTATGTTACCTGTTACTGGTGTTTCTCTCTCTCTCTCTCTCTCTCTCTCTCTCTCTCTCTCTCTCTCTCTCTCTCTCTCTCTCTCTATCTCTGTCTCTGTCTCTGTCTCTGTCTCTGTCTCTGTCTCTGTCTCTCTCTCTCTCTCTCCCTCTCTCTCTACACATCTCTCTCTCTCTCTCTACACATCTCTCTCTCTCTCTCTCTCCCTCTCTCTCTCTCTCTCTCTCTCTCTCTCCCTCTCTCTCTCTACACACCTCTCTCTGTCTCTGTCTCTGTCTCTGTCTCTGTCTCTGTCTCTGTCTCTCTCTCCCTCTCTCTCTCTACACATCTCTCTCTCTACACATCTCTCTCTCTCTCCCTCTCTCTACACACCTCTCTCTCTCTCTCTCTCTCTCTCTCTGTCTCTGTCTCTGTCTCTGTCTCTGTCTCTGTCTCTGTCTCTGTCTCTCTCTCTCTCTCTCTCTCTCTACACCTCTCTCTCTCTCTCTACACATCTCTCTCTCTCTCTCTCTACACACCTCTCTCTCTCTCTCTCTACACACCTCTCTCTCTTTTTCTCTCTACACACACCTCTCTCTCTCTCTCTCTCTCTCTCTCTCTCTCTACACACCTCTCTCTCTCTCTCTCTACACACCTCTCTCTCTCTCTCTCTCTCTACACACCTCTCTCTCTACACACCTCTCTCTCTTCTGTCTCTGTCTCTGTTTCTCTCTCTCTGTCTCTCTCTCTACACACCTCTCTCTCTCTCTCTCTACACACCTTTCTCTCTCTCTCTACACACCTCTCTCTCTCTCCCTCTCTCTCTCTCTCTCTACACATCTCTCTCTCTCTCTCTACACATCTCTCTCTCTCTCTCTACAACATCTCTCTCTCTCTCTCTCTACACACACTCTCTCTCTCTCTCTCTGTCTTTCAATTCAATTCAATTCAAGGGCTTTATTGGCATGGGAAACATGTGTTAACATTGCCAAAGCAAGTGAGGTAGACAACATACAAAGTGAATATATAAAGTGAAAAACAACAAAAATGAACAGTAAACATTACACATACAGAAGTTTCAAAACAGTAAAGACATTACAAATGTCATATTTTATATATATACAGTGTTCTAACAATGTACAAATGGCTAAAGGACACAAGATAAAATAAATAAGCATAAATATGGGTTTGTATTTACAATGGTGTTTGTTCTTCACTGGTTGCCCTTTTCTCGTGGCAACAGGTCACAAATCTTGCTGCTGTGATGGCACAACTGTGGAATTTCACCCAGTAGATATGGGAGATTGGATTTGTTTTCGAATTCTTTGTGGATCTGTGTAATCTGAGGGAAATATGTCTCTCTAATATGGTCATACATTGGGCAGGAGGTTAGGAAGTGCAGCTCAGTTTCCACCTCATTTTGTGGGCAGTGAGCACATAGCCTGTCTTCTCTTGAGAGCCAAGTCTGCCTACGGCGGCCTTTCTCAATAGCAAGGCTATGCTCACTGAGTCTGTACATAGTCAAGGCTTTCCTTAATTTTGGGTCAGTCACAGTGGTCAGGTATTCTGCCGCTGTGTACTCTCTGTGTAGGGCCAAATAGCATTCTAGTTTGCTCTGTTTTTTTGTTAATTCTTTCCAATGTGTTAAGTAGTTATCTTTTTGTTTTCTCATGAAATGGTTGGGTCTAATTGTGCTGCTGTCCTGGGGCTCTGTAGTGTGTGTTTGTGTTTGTGAACAGAGCCCCAGGACCAGCTTGCTTAGGGGACTCTTCTCCAGGTTCATCTCTCTGTAGGTGATGGCTTTGTTATGGAAGGTTTGTGAATCGCTTCCTTTTAGGTGGTTGTAGAATTTAACAGCTCTTTTCTGGATTTTTGATAATTAGTGGGTATCGGCCTAATTCTGCTCTGCATGCATTATTTGGTGTTCTACGTTGTACACGCAGGATATTTTTGCAGAATTCTGCGTGCAGAGTCTCAATTTGGTGTTTGTCCCATTTTGTGAAGTCTTTGCGTTGGTGAGCGGACCATCTTTCTCTCTCTCTCTCTCTCTCTCCTCTCTCTCTCTCTCTCTCTCTCTCTTCTCTCTCTCTCCTCTCTCTCTCTCTCTACACACTCTCTCTCTCTCTCTCTCTCTCTACACACCTCCTCTCTCTCTCTCTCTCTACACACCTCTCTCTCTCTCTACACACCTCTCTCTCTCTCTCTCTCTCTCTCTGTCTCTGTCTCTCTCTCTCTCTCTCTACACACCTCTCTCTCCTCTCTCTCTCTATAGACTATGCTGGATTCTCAGTACTGGTACTACATCCTGGAGATGAGCTTCTATGGTTCGCTTCTCTTCAGAGTCACTTTGATGTCAAGAGGAAGGTGAGAGTCGGGGATGCCAGTCCCTGCCAGCCCTATGGGCTTTTCTCAAGCTCTGCTTTCTTTCCCATACACCTGCATTATCTTCCACTCTCTGACCCGTTTAACTGAGAAGCTCTGCTTTCTCACATTAGTTACCTACTGCAGTTCTAATTAGATAGTGGCCTGCCTGCCACCTCTGACAGGCCAGCATATTAAATATCTTATGGAGATGAAAAGTAGAATGTATGAGACATTTTGCAGTTGGCTACTCATAAGCAATTACAGTTAATTATCTTTTCCACTATATTAGTTGTTCCAACCTGCCTAACATTGTCCATCTGCCTGCTTAGTTATGCATGTTACACTATCAAGTGATTTTGAGGACACGTTGTAGAATAACAACAGTAGCAACAGAAACAACAGCCACAGGTGAAGATGTTTGTTGTGTTGTCTCCTCTAGGACTTTAAGGAACAGATCATCCACCATTTGGCCACCTGACACTGCTGTCCTTTCTCTTGGTGTGTCAACTACATCCGTATAGGAACCCTGGTGATGCTCATCCACGATGCCTCCGACTGTCCTGCTAGAGGGTCTTGCTACCATGTGGAGTGTCTGTGTGTGGTGTGTGGTTGTGTGTGTTCTGTGTGTTCTGTGTGGTGTGTGGTGTGGTCTGTGTGTGGTGTGTTCTGTGTGGTGTGTGGTGTGTTCTGTGTGTGGTGTGTTCTGTGTGGTGTGTGATGTGTTCTGTGTGTGGTGTGTGGTGTGTTCTGTGTGGTGTGTTCGGTGTGTGGTGTGTTCTGTGTGGTGTGTGGTGTGTTCTGTGTGGTGTGTTCTATGTAGTGTGTTCTGGGTGTGGTGTGTGTAGTGTGTGGTGGGTGTGGTGTGTAGTTGTGGTGTGTTCTGTGGTGTGGTGTGTAGTGTGTTCTGTGTGTGTGTGTGTAGTGTGTGGTGTGTGTGGTGTGTAGTGGGTGTGGTGTGTAGTAGTGTAGGTGTGTTCTGTGTGGTGTGTAGTGTGTGGTGTGTTCTGTGTGGTGTGTAGTGTGTGGTGTGTTCTGTGTGGTGTGTAGTGTGTAGTGTGTTCTGTGTGGTGTTTGTAGTGTGTTCTGTGTGGTGTGTAGTGTGTTCTGTGTAGTGTGTAGTGGTGTTCTGTGTGGTGTGTAGTGTGTTCTGTGTGGTGTGTAGTGTGTTCTGTGTAGTGTGTAGTGTGTTCTGTGTGGTGTGTAGTGTGTTCTGTGTGTGGTGTGTGTAGTGGTGTGTGTGTTCTGTGTGGTGTGTAGTGTGTGGTGTGTTCTGGTGGTGGTGTGTGTGTAGTGTGTGGTGTGTTCTGTGTGGTGTGTAGTGTGTCTGTGTGGTGTGTGTGTAGTGTGTGGTGTGTTCTGTGTGGTGTGTAGTGTGTTCTGTGTGTGTGTGTGTAGTGTGTGGTGTGTTCCTGTGTGGTGTGTGTGTAGTGTGTGGTGTGTTCTGTGTGTGTGTGTGGTAGTGTGTGGTGTGTTCTGTGTGGTGTGTAGTGTGTGGTGTGTTCTGTGTGGTGTGTTCTGTGGGTGTGTTCTTGTGTGGTGTGTAGTGTGTTCTGTGTGGTGTGTAGTGTGTTCTGTGTGGTGTGTAGTGTGTTCTGTGTGGTGTGTAGTGTGTTCTGTGTGGTGTGTAGTGTGTGGTGTGTGTGGTGTGTAGTGTGTGGTGTGTTCTGTGTGGTGTGTAGTGTGTGGTGTGTGTGGTGTGTAGTGTGTTCTGTGTGGTGTGTAGTGTGTGGTGTGTGTGGTGTGTAGTGTGTGGTGTGTTCTGTGTGGTGTGTAGTGTGTGGTGGTGTGGTGTGTGGTGTGTTCTGTGTGGTGTGTAGTGTGTGGTGTGTGGGTGTGTTCTGTGTGGTGTGTGGTGGTGTTCTGTGTGGTGTGAGTGTGTTCTGTGTGGTGTGTAGTGTGTGGTGTGTGGTGTGTTCTGTGTGGTGTGTGGTGTGTGGTGTGTTCTGTGTGGTGTGTGGTGTGTTCTGTGTGGTGTGTAGTGTGTTCTGTGTGGTGTGTGGTGTGTGGTGTGTTCTGTGTGGTGTGTAGTGTGTTCTGTGTGGTGTGTAGTGTGTGGTGTGTGGTGTGTTCTGTGTGGTGTGTGGTGTGGTTCTGTGTGGTGTGTAGTGTGTGGTGTGTGGTGTGTCTGTGTGGTGTGTGGTTTGTTCTGTGTGGTGTGTGGTGTGTTCTGTGTGGTGTGTAGTGTGTGGTGTGTGGTGTGTTCTGTGTGGTGTGTGGTGTGTTCTGTGTGGTGTGTAGTGTGTTCTGTGTGGTGTGTGGTGTGTTCTGTGTGGTGTGTAGTGTGTGGTGTGTGGTGTGTGGTGTGTAGTGTGTGGTGTGTAGTGTGTGGTGTGTAGTGTGTTCTGTGTGGTGTGTGGTGTGTTCTGTGTGGTGTGTGGTGGTGTGTTCTGTGTGGTGTGTGGTGTGTTCTGTGTGGTGTGTAGTGTGGTGTGTGTGGTGTGTTCTGTGTGGTGTGTGGTGTGTTCTGTGTGGTGTGTAGTGTGTTCTGTGTGGTGTGTGGTGTTTCTGTGTGTGTGTAGTGTGTTCTGTGTGGGTGTGTAAGTGTGTTCTGTGTGTGTGTAGTGTGTTCTGTGTGTGTGTGTGTGTGGTGTGTGTTCTGTGTGGTGTGTAGTGTGTTCTGTTGTGTGTGTAGTGTGTTCTGTGTGGTGTGTTCTGTGTGGTGTGTAGTGTGTTTCTGTGTGGTGTGGTGTGTAGTGTGTTCTGTGTGGTGTGTAGTGTGTTCTGTGTGTGTGTAGTGGTGTTCTGTGTGTGTGTGTGTGTGTGTGTAGTGTGTGGTGTGTGGTGTGTGTGGTGTGTAGTGTGTTCTTGTGTGGTGTGTAGTGTGTTCTGTGTGGTGTGTAGTGTGTTCTGTGTGTGTGGTGTGTAGTGTGTTCTGTGTGGTGTGTAGTGTGTTCTGTGTGTGTGTAGTGTGTTCTGTGTGTGTGTGTGTGTGTGGTGTAGTGTGTGGTGTGTGGGTGTGTGTGGTGTGTAGTGTGTTCTGTGTGGTGTGTAGTGTGTTCTGTGTGGTGTGGTAGTGTGTTCTGTGTAGTGTGTAGTGTGTTCTGTGTGGTGTGTAGTGTGTTCTGTGTGGTGTGTAGTGTGTTCTGTGTGGTGTGTAGTGTGTTCTGTGTGGTGTGTAGTGTGTTCTGTGTGGTGTGTAGTGTGTTCTGTGTGGTGTGTAGTGTGTTCTGTGTGGTGTGTAGTGTGTTCTGTGTGGTGTGTAGTGTGTGGTGTGTTCTGTGTGGTGTGTAGTGTGTTCTGTGTGGTGTGTAGTGTGTTCTGTGTGGTGTGTAGTGTGTTCTGTGTGGTGTGTAGTGTGTTCTGTGTGGTGTTGTAGTGTGTTCTGTGGGTGTGTAGTGTGTTCTGTGTGGTGTAGTGTGTGTTCTGTGTGTGTGTAGTGTGTTCTGTGTGGTGTGTAGTGTGTTCTGTGTGGTGTGTAGTGTGTTCTGTGTGGTGTGTAGTGTGTTCTGTGTGGTGTGTAGTGTGTTCTGTGTGGTGTGTTCTGTGTGGTGTGTAGTGTGTGTTCTGTGTGTGTGGTGTGTGTGTTCTGTGTGTTGTGTAGTGTGTTCTGTGTGGTGTGTAGTGTGTTCTTGTGTGTGGTGTAGTGTGTTCTGTGTGGTGGTAGTGTGTTCTGTGGTGTGTGGTGTGTGTGTTCTGTGTGGTGTGTGTTCTGTGTGGTGTGTAGTGTGTTCTGTGTGGTGTGTAGTGTGTTCTGTGTGGTGTGTAGTGTGTTCTGTGTGGTGTGTAGTGTGTTCTGTGTGGTGTGTAGTGTGTTCTGTGTGGTGTGTAGTGTGTTCTGTGTGGTGTGTAGTGTTGTTCTGTGGTGTGTGTAGTGTGTTCTGTGTGGTGTGTAGTGTGTTCTGTGTGGTGTGTAGTGTGTTCTGTGTGTGGTGGTAGTGTGTTCTGTGTGGTGTGTAGTGTGGTTGGTGGTAGTGTGTGGTGTGTTCTGTGTGGTGTGTAGTGTGTTCTGTGTGGTGTGTAGTGTGTTCTGTGTGGTGTGTAGTGTGTTCTGTGTGGTGTGTAGTGTGTTCTGTGTGGTGTGTAGTGTGTTCTGTGTGTGTGTGTAGTGTGTTCTGTGTGGTGTGTAGTGTGTTATGTGTGGTGTGTAGTGTGTGGTGTGTCTGTGTGGTGTGTAGTGTGTTCTGTGTGGTGTGTAGTGTGTTCTGTGTGGTGTGTAGTGTGTTCTGTGTGGTGTGTAGTGTGTTCTGTGTGGTGGTGTAGTGTGTCTGTGTGGTGTGTAGTGTGTTCTGTGTGGTGTGTAGTGTGTTCTGTTGTGGTGTGTAGTGTGTTCTGTGTGGTGTGTAGTGTGTTCTGTGTGGTGTGTAGTGTGTTCTGTGTGGTGTGTAGTGTGTTCTGTGTGGTGTGTAGTGTGTTCTGTGTGGTGTGTAGTGTGTTCTGTGTGGTGTTGTGTGTTTCTGTGTGGTGTGTAGTGTGTTCTGTGTGGTGTGTAGTGTGTTCTGTGTGGTGTGTAGTGTGTTCTGTGTGGTGTGTAGTGTGTTCTGTGTGGTGTGTAGTGTGTTCTGTGTGGTGTGTGTTGTGTGTGTTCTGTGTGGTGTGTAGTGTGTTCTGTGTGGTGTGTAGTGTGTTCTGTGTGGTGTGTAGTGTGTTCTGTGTGGTGTGTAGTGTGTTCTGTGTGGTGTGTAGGGTGTTCTGTGTGTGTGTAGTGTGTTCTGTGTGGTGTGTAGTGTGGTTTGGTGGTGTGTAGTGTGTTCTGTGTGGTGTGTAGTGTGTTCTGTGTGGGTGTGTAGTGTGTTCTGTGTGGTGTGTAGTGTGTTCTGTGTGGTGTGTAGTGTGTTCTGTGTGGTGTGTAGTGTGTTCTGTGTGGTTGTGTAGTGTGTTCTGTGTGGTGTGTAGTGGTGTTCTGTGTGGTGTGTAGTGTGTTCTGTGTGGTGTGTAGGTGTTCTGTGTGGTGTGTAGTGTGTTCGTGTGGTGTGTAGTGTGTTCTGTGTGTGTGTGTTGTAGTGTGTTCTGTGTGGTGTGTAGTGTGTTCTGTGTGGTGTAGTGTAGTGTGTTCTGTGTGTGTGTAGTGTGTTCTGTGTGGTGTGTAGTTGTCTGTTCTGTGTGTGTTGTAGTGTGTTCTGTGTGGTGTGTAGTGTGTTCTGTGTGGCTGTGTAGTGTGTCTCTGTGTGTGTGTGTAGTGAATGTGTCTGTGTGTGTGTAGGTGTTTTCTGTGTGGTGTTAGTGTGTTCTGTGTGTGTGTGGCTGTGTAGTGTGTTCTGCTGTGGTGTGTAGTGTGTTCTGTGTGTGGGTGGTGCTAGTGGTGTTCTGTGTGTGGTGTAGTGGTTTCTGTGTGGTGTGGTAGTGTGTGTTCGTGTGGGTTGTGGTGGTGTGGTAGTGTGTCTGTGTGGTGGTGTAGTGTGTTTGTGTGTGTGTGGTAGTGTGTTCTGTTGTGTGTGGTAGTGTGTTCTGTGTGGTGTGTAGTGTGTTCTGTGTGGTGTGTGGGGGTGTTGTAGTTTTCTGTGTGGGTGGTAGTGTGTTCTGTGTGGTGTGTGGTGTGTAGTGTGTTCTGTGTGGTGTGTAGTGGTGTTTGTGTGGTGTGTGGTGTGTTCTGGTGGTGTGTGGCAGACACTTTTTTTATTTATATATTTTTATTTGACCCCTTTATCTCCCGAATTTTGTGGTATCCAACTGGTAGATAAAGTCTTGTCTCATCGCTGAAACTCCCGTACGGACTCGGGAGAGGTGAAGGTCGAGAGCCATGCGTCCACCTAAACTTAACCCAACCAAGCCGCACTGCTTCTTGACACACTGAACATTCACCCGGAAGCCAGCCGCACCAATGTGTCGGAGGAAACACTGTACACCTGGCCACCGTGTCAGCGTGCGCTGCGCCCAGCCCGCCACAGGAGTTGCTAGTGCCCGATGGGACAAGGACATCCCTGCCCTCCAAACCCTCCCCTAACCCGCACGACGCTGGGCCAATTGTGCGCCGCCCCATGGGTCTCCCGGTTCGCGGCCGGCTGCGACAGAGCCTGGACCCGAACCCAAAATCTCTGGTGG
This sequence comes from Oncorhynchus kisutch, assembly GCF_002021735.2. Classification (NCBI taxonomy): domain Eukaryota; kingdom Metazoa; phylum Chordata; class Actinopteri; order Salmoniformes; family Salmonidae; genus Oncorhynchus; species Oncorhynchus kisutch. Next base: position 4,875,100 of record NW_022261980.1, on the reverse strand, counting down.
CACAGCTAGCACTGCGATGCCGTGCCTTAGACCACTGAGCCACTCGGGAGGCCAAGAGTGGCAGACACTTTTATCCAGAGCAACGGTTACGTCCCAAATGGCCCACTGGTAAACATAGGGTTCATGTTAACAGTAGTGCACTGAAGAGAAACGGGTGCATAGAGAACACCCCCACAGAGTGAGCTGTGCCGTGTGTTTCTGGTAGAGGGGAGACTCACTGTGTGTTTTTCTCTCTTCTCTCTCCTACCCCAGTCTGCCAAGTTGTTTAACTACGCCAAATGGGAGAGAACCTGCAACAGTCTCTTTGTGGTGTTTGCCATTGTGTTCATGGTAACCCGACTGGTCATCTTCCCATTCTGGTAAGGCAACTGACGAACCCTAGCTGTGTGTGTGTGTGTGTGTGTGTGTGTGCGTGTGCGTGCGCGTGTGCGTGTGTGTGTCTCTCTCTCTATTGTATGTTCACCAGTTGGCACACAGGAGGAGTGATTGTCAGGGGAATGTCTTTGTCTCATGAGTGCTCAGTGATACAGAAGCCAATATTTATTGAATTATGTTCTGTCTACCTCTCCTGTGAGAAACAATCAACCATCTCATTTCACTCTGAAAGGCCAAACAAAGACACGTTGAACTTTGCAAAACATAATGTTCTGTTCTCTGCAGAGAAAGTAAACCAGGGTCGTATTCATTAGTGCACACCGTAGAAAAAGGTTATGCAACTGAAAGCGAAAACAAACGTTTCCTTTTTTCCCCCACATATTTGAATTCTATATTTTTCCAGCTCTGTAGTCAGCCCCAAAAATGAAAACGAATGTTTCTGTTTGGTCAGGCTCAGGTTTCCCCTTCCTGTTTCAGTCTGGTGCCTATTGAATACGACCCAATGTTTCTGTTTGGTCAGGCTCAGGTTTCCCCTTCCTGTTTCAGTCTGGTGCCTATTGAATACGACCCAATGTTTCTGTTTGGTCAGGCTCAGGTTTCCCTTCCTGTTTCAGTCTGGTGCCTATTGAATACAACCCAATGTTTCTGTGTGTGGTCAGGCTCAGGTTTCCCCTTCCTGTTTCAGTCTGGTGCCTTTGAATACGACCCAATGTTTCTGTTTGGTCAGGCTCAGGTTTCCCCTTCCTGTTTCAGTCTGGTGCCTATTGAATACGACCCAATGTTTCTGTTTGGTCAGGCTCAGGTTTCCCTTCCTGTTTCAGTCTGGTGCCTATTGAATACGACCCAATGTTTCTGTTTGGTCAGGCTCAGGTTTCCCCTTCCTGTTTCAGTCTGGTGCCTATTGAATGCGACCCAATGTTTCTGTTTGGTCAGGCTCAGGTTTCCCTTCCTGTTTCAGTTTGGTGCCTATTGAATACGACCCAATGTTTCTGTTTGGTCAGGCTCAGGTTTCCCCTTCCTGTTTCAGTCTGGTGCCTTTGAATACGACCCAATGTTTCTGTTTGGTCAGGCTCAGGTTTCCCCTTCCTGTTTCAGTCTGGTGCCTATTGAATACGACCCAATGTTTCTGTTTGGTCAGGCTCAGGTTTCCCCTTCCTGTTTCAGTCTGGTGCCTATTGAATGCGACCCAATGTTTCTGTTTGGTCAGGCTCAGGTTTCCCTTCCTGTTTCAGTTTGGTGCCTATTGAATACGACCCAATGTTTCTGTTTGGTCAGGCTCAGGTTTCCCCTTCCTGTTTCAGTCTGGTGCCTTTGAATACGACCCAATGTTTCTGTTTGGTCAGGCTCAGGTTTCCCCTTCCTGTTTCAGTCTGGTGCCTATTGAATACGACCCAATGTTTCTGTTTGGTCAGGCTCAGGTTTCCACTTCCTGTTTCAGTCTGGTGCCTATTGAATACGACCCAATGTTTCTGTTTGGTCAGGCTCAGGTTTCCCTTCCTGTTTCAGTCTGGTGCCTATTGAATACGACCCAATGTTTCTGTTTGGTCAGGCTCAGGTTTCCCCTTCCTGTTTCAGTCTGGTGCCTATTGAATACGACCCAATGTTTCTGTTTGGTCAGGCTCAGGTTTCCCTTCCTGTTTCAGTCTGGTGCCTATTGAATACGACCCAATGTTTCTGTTTGGTCAGGCTCAGGTTTCCCCTTCCTGTTTCAGTCTGGTGCCTATTGAATACGACCCAATGTTTCTGTTTGGTCAGGCTCAGGTTTCTCCTTCCTGTTTCAGTCTGGTGCCTGTTGAATACGACCCAATGTTTCTGTTTGGTCAGGCTCAGGTTTCCCCTTCCTGTTTCAGTCTGGTGCCTATTGAATACGACCCAATGTTTCTGTTTGGTCAGGCTCAGGTTTCCCCTTCCTGTTTCAGTCTGGTGCCTGTTGAATACGACCCAATGTTTCTGTTTGGTCAGGCTCAGGTTTCCCCTTCCTGTTTCAGTCTGGTGCCTATTGAAAAGACCCAATGTTTCTGTTTGGTCAGGCTCAGGTTTCCCCTTCCTGTTTCAGTCTGGTGCCTATTGAAAAGACCCAATGTTTCTGTTTGGTCAGGCTCAGGTTTCCCTTCCTGTTTCAGTTTGGTGCCTATTGAATACGACCCAATGTTTCTGTTTGGTCAGGCTCAGGTTTCCCCTTCCTGTTTCAGTCTGGTGCCTATTGAATACGACCCAATGTTTCTGTTTGGTCAGGCTCAGGTTTCCCCTTCCTGTTTCAGTCTGGTGCCTATTGAATACGACCCAATGTTTCTGTTTGGTCAGGCTCAGGTTTCCCCTTCCTGTTTCAGTCTGGTGCCTTTGAATACGACCCAATGTTTCTGTTTGGTCAGGCTCAGGTTTCCCCTTCCTGTTTCAGTCTGGTGCCTTTGAATACGACCCAATGTTTCTGTTTGGTCAGGCTCAGGTTTCTCCTTCCTGTTTCAGTCTGGTGCCTATTGAATACGACCCAATATTTCCGCAACTGGTTAATCTTTCCTGAATTGGACGGCATTGAATGAGCACGAAAGCTGAAAAGCTGAACAATGTCCCCTTTCTCTCATGGACCTAACTTACCAATTGACAGAATATCAGATTTCTTAGCTATCATTTTTGTACAGATAGTTACATAGTATTTACCTACTTATTTCAATAATGAAAAACCCCTATAAAGCAAAGAGTAGCCATTATTTTCTTCACAAAGGCTTGTGTTTAGGAGGCATGAAAAGCAAAAACATTTTTAAATAGGAAAAACAATCTTATTGAATTCTTACTGGTTATACCGCCTCTGCTTCACGTTGTTTTCCCACGTTCCATGCACACTGAACACCACCCAGGACAAGTTTCAATGTTTAACAGAGCTTATCATATCTAGTAGTCTGTATCACACTTCGGGTTTGTGAAAAAGTATCTTGCAAATAAAATGCATTACCATCATCAGCATCATTGTCTGTATCGGTTACGTCATTCCAGGCTGATCCACTGTACGTGGGTGTACCCCACACTCCAGTACCCCCCGTTCTTTGGTTACTACTTCTTCAACGTCATGCTGGTGGTCCTCCTGTTCCTGCACATCTTCTGGGCCTACCTCATCCTGCGCATGGTCAAGAAGTTCCTCTTCGGCAAAGTGAGTCATCCTTTTGGCAGTGGTTTATTTCACTCTTTCTTTTCCACTCTTCACCCATTCCCTTTATGACGGCCATCACTTGGTCACAACGTCACCACTTCAAGCAGGCCTGAATCATACCAGTCTGACACTCAAACCAGTGGTCCCCAAAGCGCTCTCTGAGTCCCCCAGCCGTTCTACTTCTATCAACAGGTGGTCTTCCACTGATCTACCCCAGTACTAGCATACCTGTTTCATCTGGTCAACTAATCATCACATTCTTGATTAGTTGGAATTAGGTGTGCTGGTTTTTAGATAAGACAAATAAGTGGAATAACCTATGGGGGGGGGGGGGGGGTCAGCTACCACTCAGCCTAGTCAATGCTCTTCTCACTCCTGGCACCCCAATGGTGGAACCAGCCTCCGCCTGGAGCTAGGACAGCAGAGTCCCTGGCTATCTTCTAAAGACACATGAAACCCTACCTCTTCAAATAGTACCTTATTAAATGAATCAAGTATTTTAAAGTATTTTCCTACTAGCACTGACTTGACAGAACATGATCTTGCTACGACTGTGATAGTACAAACTGACAGAATACCAACTTGATGATGAGTTGACCAGAGGTTGATGATGGGTTGACCAGAGGTTGATGAAGGGTCGACCAGAGGTTGATGAGGGGTCGACCAGAGGTTGATGAGGGGTCGACCAGAGGTTGATGAGGGGTCGACCAGAGGTTGATGAGGGGTCGACCAGAGGTTGATGAGGGGTCGACCAGAGGTTGATGAGGGGTCGACCAGAGATTGATGAAGGGTCGACCAGAGATTGATGAAGGGTTGACCAGAGGTTGATGATGGGTTGACCAGAGGTTGATGATGGGTTGACCAGAGGTTGATGAAGGGTTGACCAGAGGTTGATGATGGGTTGACCAGAGAGGTTGATGAGGGGTTGACCAGAGGATGATGAAGGGTTGACCAGAGGTTGATGATGAGTTGACCAGATGAAACAGGTGTACTAGTACTGCTGCACACACTTTTTCTATGCATATACTGTCCACACTGTCTCTACACACCATCCTTTACAGTACATATATATTTATATTGTAATATTTCTTAATTTAATTATTTTTGGGATTTGCATGTATTGTTTTGTGTTGCTAGGTATTACTGCACAGCTGGAGCTAGGAACATAAGCATTTCACTACACTCCTAATAACATCTGCAAAATATGTTTACTCAACCAATAAAATGTGATTTGATTTTGATTTGATATGTGGTTGTCTCACCCAGCTATGTGAAGATGAATGCACTAAAGTTGCTGAATGACTAAAATGTTAAATGTTAGATGTAAGTGGATCCTACTATAGGAGAGTTCTGGGAAACATTGCTCTAAACACACATAGAGCCCCAGCCTACAGCTGCTTGACTGACCTGACTAGATCATGCATAGCCAACAGGTGGTCTCTGAAAGTCAGTGCTGTCTGATGTGGGTGGAGGGTAACAGAGACCTCAGCCCTTCTGCATTGACGTCCATGTGGTGTTATGGGTCAGTAGCTTCTGATTGGTGCTGTGGTGCAGACAGCTACACCAGTGTCTGTTCTCTGTCAGACAGCTACACCAGTGTCTGTTCTCTGTCAGTTGACTACAGTGTCTGTTCTCTGTCAGTTGATTACAGTGTCTGTTCTCTGTCAGATGACTACAGTGTCTGTTCTCTGTCAGTTGACTACAGTGTCTGTTCTCTGTCAGATGACTACAGTGTCTGTTCTCTGTCAGATGACTACAGTGTCTGTTCTCTGTCAGATGACTACGGTGTCTGTTCTCTGTCAGATGACTACAGTGTCTGTTCTCTGTCAGATGACTACGGTGTCTGTTCTCTGTCAGTTGACTACAGTGTTTGTTCTCTGTCAGTTGACTACAGTGTCTGTTCTCTGTCAGTTGACTACGGTGTCTGTTCTCTGTCAGTTGACTACAGTGTTTGTTCTCTGTCAGTTGACTACAGTGTCTGTTCTCTGTCAGTTGACTACAGTGTCTGTTCTCTGTCAGATGACTACAGTGTCTGTTCTCTGTCAGATGACTACAGTGTCAGATGACTACAGTGTCTGTTCTCTGTCAGATGACTACAGTGTCAGATGACTACAGTGTCTGTTCTCTGTCAGATGACTACAGTGTCTGTTCTCTGTCAGATGACTACAGTGTCAGATGACTACAGTGTCTGTTCTCTGTCAGATGACTACAGTGTCTGTTCTCTGTCAGATGACTACAGTGTCAGATGACTACAGTGTCTGTTCTCTGTCAGTGTGGTCTAGAATCTAGCCTAAGACCCAATGCTCCTGTTTTTCATTGTTCTTATTCTGTATGTAGACTTACTAACTGAGCAGTTAGAACTGTGTGTGTGTGTGTGTGTGTGTGTGTGTGTGTGTGTGTGTGTGTGTGTGTGTGTGTGTGTGTGTGTGCAATTGTGTTGTGCTTGGCAAGGTGCTTGATCCCTGTCAGCTACGGCAACGGCAGAAAACAGCTAAGGTGCCAGAGGCAATTACTCAACCCCCACGAGGTCACAAGGCAACAGTGGGTTGCCATTGGGACATAATTATTGGAGATTTAGCATTGTGCCGAACATAATTATATTTCTGGAAAACACAATGTGGCTCAGAGCGGTCAGACAGCTCAAGAATAGAGTCTATTATGGTAAGTCTGAAAGACTGACCTGACCTACCATGGATTCAACTCCAGGTGTCTTTGATTGATCAGAGGCTGCCAATTGGGTTTCTACGTTAGTTGAAATAGCTCAGGGCTGTAGGTAGCGTCTCAGAGTATGTGTTGATCTAGGATCAGCTATCCATGTCATTGTGATCTGAAAGGCTAAACTCATCCTTGATCAGCACTCCTGCTCTGAGACGCTCAATACATGCAGCCCCAGGTTTCAATGCTACTTTTAGGTGAATGTTTTAGTGATATAGGGCTACGCAGAACTGTGATGCAGGAGCAGTGATTCCCAAATGGTTGGTCACAGCTAATTTCTTTTTTGACAGAGTACTGGCTTGAGACACTGGTTTTATTTTCTTGGATCACAAATAATCACTTTAGAGAGAGAACTATGGGAACTACTGTGTTAGAGATGATGATGGTCTCTGAGGTAGAAAGTGGCATTATATCTTGATGAATGTCTTGAGTACATTCTCTCTCTCGCGCTCTCTCTCGCTCTCTCTCTCTCTGTCTCTGTCTCTCTCTGTCTCTGTCTCCCTGTCTCTCTCTGTCTCTCTGTGTGTCTCTGTCTCTCTGTGTCTGTCTCTGTCTCTCTATGTCTTTCTCTCTCTCTCTCTTTCTCTCTCTCTGTCTCTCTGTCTCTCTGTGTGTGTCTCTGTCTCTCTGTGTCTCTGTCTCTCTCTCTTTCTCTCTGTGTGTGTCTCTGTCTCTCTGTGTCTTTCTCTCTCTCTCTACTCCAGATGACCAGAGATGAAAGAAGTGATGATGAGGAGGATGGTGACGAAAGCAGTCTGACTGAAGAGGAAAAAGAGGAGGACAGTTATCGTTACGGCAACAGTTCTGGACTGGGCACAAAGGAGGGCAACAAACGGCTGCTTCAGACACTTATCTCTCTCGGAGAACGTCTGCCCATCAAAAAACCGTCTACTGACCAAGCTCGCGTCGTGATTGGCAGAGCCCTGCACCAGAGGCAGGGAGTGGTGGGATCGAGGTCATAGGAGAAGCTGGAACAACACAAAACAGATTCCATCCCATATGGAAAAACAACAGCAAGCAGACAAACATTTAGATCAAGATTTATGACTCTAGAATTTGGAATGTAGCCTGGCAAAAAAAATTATACTTCACACACAGAAAGAGACCGTTTTTCTTGGCCTGTAGTTTCTTCCACGTCCAAACTCCTCTCATCTTCAAGGAAAACAATGTTGACGATGGCACAGTTTCACATGGAACCCTCCTCAGACAGCAATGAGACAAAGACCAGATAACCAAAAACCACTAAACCCTTGTGTTTTTGTTCATCGTCATATTTAATCAGTTCAGTATTGTTGCAGAAAAGTGGTGCTCAAGCACATGGTAAAACGGTGCCACACGGACGCTTCACCTGAGCCCTTCATCCATCAAGGCCTGGCAAAGGTTTATAGTTTATGGGCTGCGTTCATTCACTAGCGGTCTACATGTTTTATTTCAACCTCTGCTGGCTATGGGGATTAGTTATGGACAACCAGGAGATGAATGAGAGGCAATATCACAATGGACTCCTCCAGATGATATTGATGTGTGTTTTGGAGAGAGATAGGGGGGGGGGGGGGGGTAGGTTTGTGTCTCTCTCCAAGTCCTTCTCATTCTCTCCTACTTCCTCTCTCCTTCTCATTCTCTCCTACTCCCTGTCTCCTTCACTAACTACTTCCCTCTCTCCTACTCTCCCTCTCCTACTACTCCCTCTCTCCTACTTCCTCTCTCCTTCTCATTCTCTCCTACTCCCTGTCTCCTTCACTAACTACTCCCCTCTCTCCTACTCTCCCTCTCCTACTCCCTCTCTCCCTCTCTCCTTCTCCCTCTCTCCTTCTCTCCTACTCCTTCTTTCCTACTCCCTCTCTCCTTCTCCCTCTCTCCTACTCCCCTCTCATTCTCCCTCTCTCCTTCTCTCTCCTACTCCTTCTCTCCTACTCCCTCTTTCCATCTCTTTCTCCCTCTCTCCT
>NW_022261980.1:4859235-4861735 GCF_002021735.2 Oncorhynchus kisutch | reverse complement strand
AAACAGGTAGGAAAACAGAGGTATGGTAATGGCTGGAGCGGATTTGGGTGGAATGGTATCAAATACATGTCTTCCATGTGCCTGATGCCATTCCATTCGCTCCGTTCCAGGCAATATTATGAGTCGTCCTCCCCCAGCAGACTCCTGTGCTCTGGATGATGTATGGACTATTGATGGAAGAGAGAGAGTTATGAGAAAGGCTACCACTGGAATTAGATTGAACCATGGCTACCACTGGAATTAGATTGAACCATGGCTACCACTGGAATTAGATTGAACCATGGCTACCACTGGAATTAGATTGAACCATGACTACCACTGGAATTAGATTGAACCATGACTACCACTGCAATTAAATTGAACCATGACTACCACTGGAATTAGATTGAACCATGGCTACCACTGTAATTAGATTGAACCATGTCTACCACTGTAATTAGATTGAACCATGGCTACCACTGGAATTAGATTGAACCATGACTACCACTGGAATTAGATTGAACCATGGCTACCACTGTAATTAGATTGAACCATGGCTACCACTGGAATTAGATTGAACCATGACTACCACTGCAATTAGATTGAACCATGACTACCACTGGAATTAGATTGAACCATGGCTACCACTGTAATTAGATTGAACCATGGCTACCACTCGAATTAGATTGAACCATGGCTACCACTGGAATTAGATTGAACCATGACTACCACTGCAATTAGATTGAACCATGACTACCACTGGAATTAGATTGAACCATGGCTACCACTGGAATTAGATTGAACCATGACTACCACTGGAATTAGATTGAACCATGACTACCACTGCAATTAGATTGAACCATGACTACCACTGGAATTAGATTGAACCATGGCTACCACTGTAATTAGATTGAACCATGGCTACCCCTGGAATTAGATTGAACCATGACTACCACTGGAATTAGATTGAACCATGGTTACCACTGGAATTAGATTGTACCAGGGCTACCACTGGAATTAGATTGAACCAGGGCTACCACTGCAATTAGTTTGAACCAGGGCTACCACTGGAATTAGATTGAACCAGGGCTACCACTGGAATTAGATTGAACCATGGCTACCCCTGGAATTAGATTGAACCAGGGCTACCCCTGGAATTAGATTGAACCAGGGCTACCACTGGAATTAGATTGAACCAGGGCTACCACTGCAATTAGATTGAACCAGGGCTACCCCTGGAATTAGATTGAACCAGGGCTACTACTGGAATTAGATTGAACCAGGGCTACCACTGGAATTAGATTGAACCATGGCTACCCCATGAATTAGATTGAACCAGGGCTACCCCTGGAATTAGATTGAACCAGGGCTACCACTGGAATTAGATTGAACCAGGGCTACCACTGGAATTAGATTGAACCAGGGCTACCACTGGAATTAGATTGAACCATGGCTACCCCTGGAATTAGATTGAACCAGGGCTACCACTGGAATTAGATTGAACCAGGGCTACCACTGGAATTAGATTGAACCAGGGCTACCACTGCAATTAGATTGAACCAGGGCTACCCCTGGAATTAGATTGAACCAGGGCTACCACTGCAATTAGATTGAACCAGGGCTACCCCTGGAATTAGATTGAACCAGGGCTACCACTGGAATTAGATTGAACCAGGGCCACGTCCCAAATGGAACCCTATTACCACTTATAGTGTACTACTTCAGACCAAAAGTCTGGCACCATATAGGGAAGAGGGTGCCATTTGGGATGTAGCCCTGGTGTAGCACACACACACACGCGCGCGCGCGTATGCACGCACGCACACGCACACATCAAATCAAATCAAATCAAATGTATTTATATAGCCCTTCGTACATCAGCTGATATCTCAAAGTGCTGTACAGAAACCCAGCCTAAAACCCCAAACAGCAAGCAATGCAGGTGTAGAAGCACACATGCTTCTTTCACACAATTCAGTTACTTCAGCCCCTTTTCTACTCGAATGAACAGGAACGTGAGTCGGCAGTAGTGCCACCAATCAGCTTTTGTCCGGTCAGTGCTGATCTGTTAAAGTGTCTTCCAACCAGGGCTGAGTCTATTTGTTTGTGATTGATGCTCTGAAGCACACCCCATAACCAATGAAGCAGTAAAGGCAATCAAATGACTGCCAGTGTAGTTGGATAGACAGAATAGTATGTGTGTGTGGGGCTCTGGGCTGGGTTAGGATAGACTGGGTTGGCCTATTGTAAATGACTGCCAGTGTAGTTGGATAGACAGAATAGTATGTGTGTGTGGGGCTCTGGGCTGGGTTAGGATAGACCGGGTTGGCCTATTGTAAATGACTGCCAGTGTAGTTGGATAGACAGAATAGTATGTGTGTGTGGGGCTCTGGGCTGGGTTAGGATAGACTGGGTTGGCCTATTGTAAATGACTGCCAGTGTAGTTGGATAGACAGAATAGTATTTGTGTGTGTGGGGCTCTGGGCTGGGTTAGGATAGACTGGGTTGGCCTATTGTAAAT
>NW_022261980.1:4849235-4856735 GCF_002021735.2 Oncorhynchus kisutch | reverse complement strand
CACATTTTCTTCCCATTTGCAATTAGGAGCTGATGAGAGACTTTAACAGTCCATTAGCCTGCCCAGCTAAAGACCCTCTATGTGATTTGTACTGTGGGTTTTCTGCATGCTTTTCTTCTTGTGTATTTAGTTTTATCCAAGAGGTTGAATTGAAGCAACATGTTTCTTGGCCTGTGAACAGACATGCAACCAGCTAGACCTACAGTCATCTCAATCAGTCTAGCAAATGCAGGCTGAACAGGCTACAATTGCACTGCTTGAATTGATTCACAGCTTTCATTTAGTTGCCTATTGATTCCTAACACTTGGACTGAAAATACTGTTGATCGGCTATTACAGGCCCTACACATTTATTGTGGACTTTGTCCCACAAGTTCATAAACAAGCATATATCAAATAACAGTGGGTTATATTGCAACTGCACTGCACAACCCATGAAAAAATATATATATAACATTCCCAAATATTTTCTCCTTTACACTAAAAACACGTGTTAAGTTGCAGACCCCCAATGATTGACGTTGTTTCTGTCCAATCAAACGTTAGAGATGTTTTGGTTAAACTACCCTAACCAATCCGGTGGTCGCAGAGGCAGTGCCGAAGTGCGACAGGCGTGTCTAGCGCTTCAAATTCACTTTGCCTGGAGTTCCGATTAACTTCACTAACTTTGTGGAAGTTCCCTGCAGTCCTGGTTCGCTTTGCAGGCGCGTACACCCTCTGCAGTCACAGCTAGTCTTTATCATGTATGACAGCCATGCTCCGCAGCTTCTCCTGTCTATATTCCTCTTCTGTTTCGGAGTGAAGGCGATGACTGGTAAGTACAACGTAACACCTGCGTTGTAGACACTTTGTAAGTTTGAATCATTGTTTTGCCTGGGAGCTTGTAGTGGTTGTCGGATCTCTCTCTCTCTCTCTCTCTCTCTCTCTCTCTCTCTCTCTCTCTCTCTCTCTCTCTCTCTCTCTATCAATTCAATTTAAATGGGCTTTGTTTGCTTGGGGAATCTCGCTCTCTCTCTCTCTTTTATTTTTCTCTCCCTCTATCTCTCTCTCTCTCAAAATGTTCTGTGCTGCAAGAGTAACTTTGCTGCAGCTATGTCTGCGTTTTCTCTGCCGTTTTCCAGCGCCCCTCTCATAACGAAGTTACACACAATGCGAAATGAGTTGAATAAGTGACTTGAATAAGTTCGATGACCCCAAATATACCTTATTTAATGACCAATACATAGTACAATTCTCCCCATTTGTTGTGAAATAGGCTGCTATGTCATTGAATAACTAGCCTACATCACACCACAAACAGCTCAAGACAACTTGGCAATATGAAAACAATAGCATATTGTTTTCAAACAGACGTTGACACAGAAAGTTACACTCAATGTTTAATAAGTTATTCCCTTCTCCTTTCCCATAGATCACTCCTGTTATGACACGGACTTAGTGGACATGGTGGTCCCCGTGGAGCTCTCTGGAGAGGAGGCTCACCTGTTGCATGACTCATCCAGGCGCAGCGCGCGTCGGCGCGGCCAGCGCTCTGTCGATTCCCGGGGTGGACTAAACTCTGTGGAGGACACCTTGTTTCTCTCTTTACCTGCTTTTGGAAAAGACCTGTACTTACGCCTGAAAAGGGATGCCGCTTTTCTGTCTGAGGGGTTTGTGGTCGAGGAGAGGGGAGGCGAAACAGACCTCCCTAAATGGTCGCACCTGGCCAGAGACCAGCTCTGCTTCTACTCGGGATGGATTGTCAACCACACCGACTCTTTTGCCTCCCTCAACACCTGCAGCGGTCTGGTAAACTACTTCTCCTTCACCTGCTATTGTTTTCTGGGAGGTTTTAAGTGTTCAGGAATTCATACTGTAGCTTTATATTGTTACACCCACACACACACACACACACACACACACACACACACACACACACACACACACACACACACACACACACACACACACACACACACACACACACACACACACACACACACACACACACACACACACACACGACTGTCACTTCCATTCATAACACTACTCTGTACTACACACACCATAATAACTACCCTGAACTACACACACCATAATAACTACCCTGATCTACACACACCATAATAACTACCCTGATCTACACACACCATAATAACTACCCTGATCTACACACACAATAATAACTACCCTGTACTACACACACCATAATAACTACCCTGATCTACACACACCATAATAACTACCCTGTACTACACACACCATAATAACGACCCTGATCTACACACACCATAATAACTACCCTGTACTACACACACCATAATAACTACCCTGTACTACACACACCATAATAACTACCCTGATCTACACACACCATAATAACTACCCTGATCTACACACACCATAATAACTACCCTGATCTACACACACCATAATAACTACCCTGATCTACACACACCATAATAACTACCCTGATCTACACACACCATAATAACTACCCTGATCTACACACACCATAATAACTACCCTGTACTACACACACCATAATAACTACCCTGATCTACACACACCATAATAACTACCCTGTACTACACACCATATTAACTACCCTGTACTACACACAGCATCTTATGTCATTGACAGTAGAGTCAGATCGGATGGATCCAAACCAACATGAGCATATGAGTTAAACTCAAAAGAATTGGACAAATTGCATGATCTTTTTCTTGGCATTTCATGCATTCTAAGCTCAGTGGGCCTGGCAGGTTTTTTCTCTCCCCAGGCCTCCCTGGGATATTATTATCTGGAAAATGAGGTCACGATTGTTTAAATGTTATATCCATTTGTGGCGGGATAGAAGTGGGTCAGGATAGCTGACACCTACAGCCGTATATAAGGACGAAGGCTGACTTAAGTTGTGTGTGTGTGTGCACATACATGCACGTGTGTGCCAGCACGTACACACACACACACAGTTCCGGTTGGTATGGTAACATCAGCTCTGGGTCACCACCGATGGAACCGGGGGTGCCTAGCCAGCTTGTCGGGCTTCCACTCCCTAGCTGGCTCAAGAGGTTTCCACTCCCTAGCTGGCTCAAGAGGTTTCCACTCCCTAGCTGGCTCAAGAGGTTTCCACTCCCTAGCTGGCTCAAGAGGTTTCCACGCCCTAGCTGGCTCAAGAGGTTTCCACACCCTAGCTGGCTCAAGAGGTTTCCACTCCCTAGCTGGCTCAAGAGGTTTCCACTCCCTAGCTGGCTCAAGAGGTTTCCACACCCTAGCTGGCTCAAGAGGTTTCCACGCCCTAGCTGGCTCAAGAGGTTTCCACACCCTAGCTGGCTCAAGCGGTTTCCACACCCTAGCTGGCTCAAGAGGTTTCCATGCCCTAGCTGGCTCAAGAGGTTTCCACGCCCTAGCTGGCTCAAGAGGTTTCCGCGCCCTAGCTGGCTCAAGAGGTTTCCACACCCTAGCTGGCTCAAGAGGTTTCCACGCCCTAGCTGGCTCAAGAGGTTTCCACGCCCTAGCTGGCTCAAGAGGTTACCACACCCTAGCTGGCTCAAGAGGTTTCCACACCCTAGCTGGCTCAAGAGGTTTCCACGCCCTAGCTGGCTCAAGAGGTTTCCACGCCCTAGCTGGCTCAAGAGGTTACCACACCCTAGCTGGCTCAAGAGGTTTCCACGCCCTAGCTGGCTCAAGAGGTTTCCATGCCCCGGTTGGCTCGAGAGGTTCCCACGCCCTAGCTGGCCCGAGAGGTTCCCAAGCCCTAGCTGACTCGAGAGGTTCCCTTGCCCCGGTTGGCTCGAGAGGTTCCCACGCCCTAGCTGGCTCGAGAGGTTTCCATGCCCTAGCTGGCTCGAGAGATTCCCATGCCCTAGCTGGCTCGAGAGGTTCCCACGCCCTAGCTGGCCCGAGAGGTTCCCTTGCCCTAGCTGGCTCGAGAGGTTCCCTTGCCCCTGTTGGCTCGAGAGGTTCCCACGCCCTAGCTGGCTCGAGAGGTTCCCACGCCCTAGCTGGCTCGAGAGGTTCCCACGACCTAGCTGGCTCGAGAGGTTCCCACGCCCTAGCTGGCTCGAGAGGTTCCCATGCCCTAGCTGGCTCGAGAGGTTCCCACGCCCTAGCTGGCTCGAGAGGTTCCCACGCCCTAGCTGGCTCGAGAGGTTCCCACGCCCTAGCTGATTCGAGAGGTTCCCATGCCCCGGTTGGCTCGAGAGGTTCCCACGCCCTAGTTGGCTCGAGAGGTTCCCACGCCCTAGCTGGCTCGAGAGGTTCCCACACTCTAGCTGACTCGAGAGGTTCCCATGCCCCGGTTGGCTCGAGAGGTTCCCACGCCCTAGCTGGCTCGAGAGGTTCCCATGCCCTAGCTGGCTCGAGAGGTTCCCACGCCCTAGCTGGCTCGAGAGGTTCCCACGCCCTAGCTGGCTCGAGAGGTTCCCACGCCCTAGCTGGCTCGAGAGGTTCCCACGCCCTAGCTGACTCGAGAGGTTCCCTTGCCCCTTGTTGGCTCGAGAGGTTCCCACGCCCTAGCTGGCTCGAGAGGTTCCCACGCCCTAGCTGGCTCGAGAGGTTCCCATGCCCTAGCTGGCTCGAGAGGTTCCCACGCCCTAGCTGACTCGAGAGGTTTCCATGCCCTAGCTGGCTCGAGAGGTTCCCATGCCCTAGCTGGCTCGAGAGGTTCCCACGCCCTAGCTGGCTCGAGAGGTTTCCATGCCCTACAAACTACCATCACCAGGCACTTCATACACTATAATTGGCTCTAGATATTTGCTGGTCAGGCCATGTGAAAAAACACGATTGATGTACCACCCTTTAAGTGAGGGGAAATATGAAATGGTTTTCTGCTGTGTTGCAGCAGCATTGTTTACACTGAGTCTTAGCTTGGAGCTAGTGCCTGGTGGATGTCTTTCCTGTGTTGCAGCAGTATTGTTTACCCTGAGTCTTAGCTTGGAGCTAGTGCCTGGTGGATGTCTTTCCTGTGCTGCAGCAGCATTGTTTACCCTGAGTCTTAGCTTGGAGCTAGTGCCTGGTGGATGTCTTTCCTGTGTTGCAGCAGCATTGTTTACCCTGAGTCTTAGCTTGGAGCTAGTGCCTGGTGGATGTCTTTCCTGTGTTGCAGCAGCATTGTTTACCCTGAGTCTTAGCTTGGAGCTAGTGCCTGGTGGATGTCTTTCCTGTGTTGCAGCAGTATTGTTTACCCTGAGTCTTAGCTTGGAGCTAGTGCCTGGTGGATGTCTTTCCTGTGTTGCAGCAGCATTGTTTACCTTGAGTCTTAGCTTGGAGCTAGTGCCTGGTGGATGTCTTTCCTGTGTTGCAGCAGTATTGTTTACCCTGAGTCTTAGCTTGGAGCTAGTGCCTGGTGGATGTCTTTCCTGTGTTGCAGCAGCATTGTTTACCCTGAGTCTTAGCTTGGAGCTAGTGCCTGGTGGATGTCTTTCCTGTGTTGCAGCAGCATTGTTTACACTGAGTCTTAGCTTGGAGCTAGTGCCTGGTGGATGTCTTTCCTGTGCTGCAGCAGCATTGTTTACCCTGAGTCTTAGCTTGGAGCTAGTGCCTGGTGGATGTCTTTCCTGTGCTGCAGCAGCATTGTTTACACTGAGTCTTAGCTTGGAGCTAGTGCCTGGTGGATGTCTTTCCTGTGTTGCAGCAGCATTGTTTACCCTGAGTCTTAGCTTGGAGCTAGTGCCTGGTGGATGTCTTTCCTGTGTTGCAGCAGCATTGTTTACACTGAGTCTTAGCTTGGAGCTAGTGCCTGGTGGATGTCTTTCCTGTGTTGCAGCAGCATTGTTTACCCTGAGTCTTAGCTTGGAGCTAGTGCCTGGTGGATGTCTTTCCTGTGCTGCAGCAGTATTGTTTACCCTGAGTCTTAGCTTGGAGCTAGTGCCTGGTGGATGTCTTTCCTGTGTTGCAGCAGCATTGTTTACCCTGAGTCTTAGCTTGGAGCTAGTGCCTGGTGGATGTCTTTCCTGTGCTGCAGCAGCATTGTTTACCCTGAGTCTTAGCTTGGAGCTAGTGCCTGGTGGATGTCTTTCCTGTGTTGCAGCAGTATTGTTTACACTGAGTCTTAGCTTGGAGCTAGTGCCTGGTGGATGTCTTTCCTGTGTTGCAGCAGCATTGTTTACCCTGAGTCTTAGCTTGGAGCTAGTGCCTGGTGGATGTCTTTCCTGTGTTGCAGCAGTATTGTTTACACTGAGTCTTAGCTTGGAGCTAGTGCTTGGTGGATGTCTTTCCTGTGTTGCAGCAGCATTGTTTACACTGAGTCTTAGCTTGGAGCTAGTGCCTGGTGGATGTCTTTCCTGTGCTGCAGCAGCATTGTTTACCCTGAGTCTTAGCTTGGAGCTAGTGCCTGGTGGATGTCTTTCCTGTGTTGCAGCAGCATTGTTTACCCTGAGTCTTAGCTTGGAGCTAGTGCCTGGTGGATGTCTTTCCTGTGTTGCAGCAGCATTGTTTACACTGAGTCTTAGCTTGGAGCTAGTGCCTGGTGGATGTCTTTCCTGTGCTGCAGCAGCATTGTTTACCCTGAGTCTTAGCTTGGAGCTAGTGCCTGGTGGATGTCTTTCCTGTGCTGCAGCAGCATTGTTTACACTGAGTCTTAGCTTGGAGCTAGTGCCTGGTGGATGTCTTTCCTGTGTTGCAGCAGCATTGTTTACACTGAGTCTTAGCTTGGAGCTAGTGCCTGGTGGATGTCTTTCCTGTGCTGCAGCAGTATTGTTTACCCTGAGTCTTAGCTTGGAGCTAGTGCCTGGTGGATGTCTTTGCTATATTAGCCTGCTATGGCTACAGTATGTTGTAACACACTTAGCACAGTGTTCTATTTTACCCTGAAATACCAGCCGTTATTCACTTAACCCTGCCTCACACTGGAAGCTCTGAGGCTGGCCGCATGCAGGCTCTGCTTTCACATTGTGTCGTGTTGTGAATGTGGCCAAGTGAACAGCCACATGCCTGTTTAAGGCTAAGACTTTCTTTCTTTCTCTCTCTCTCTCTCTCTCTCTCCCTCTCTCTCTCTCTCTCTCTCTCTCTCTTTCTCTTTTCCCCTCTCTACTTCACTGTGTACATAACCGTGATTGCTGAATGGACAATTAGTCATCGGCGTCTCTTTTTTTAAATATTTTTTTAACCTTCGGCTT
This sequence comes from Oncorhynchus kisutch, assembly GCF_002021735.2. Lineage (NCBI taxonomy): Eukaryota > Metazoa > Chordata > Actinopteri > Salmoniformes > Salmonidae > Oncorhynchus > Oncorhynchus kisutch. The sequence continues at coordinate 4,849,635 of NW_022261980.1, read as the reverse complement.
ATTCTGACCGAGAAGAAGACATCATTATCCCTCCAACGCTAGTTGCCATGGAAACGGCTCATAGGTTCTGTAATTGCTGCCGCTGGGCTTTTGGAATACCTTTAAGACACTGTGTGTGGCTCTGGATTGCTTGTTAATGCCATGTCAACTCATTTTACTAGCCCTGCCAGGCGCAGCTTTACAATACAACCATGGATCCTTAGTAAAGCCTTACAAAACCTTGAAGCAGGCCACTTCTACTTTGCCCACATGATTCATGTTGTAGGGAGTTTGTGTCTGTCTGTACCTGTTAGAGAGGATGACAGAGTTTTATGTTCCTCTCTCTTTCTTTCTTCTTTGTCTTTTTCTTTCTTTCTTTTCTTTCTTTCTTTCTTCTTCTTTCTTTCTTCTTCTTTCTTTT
>NW_022261980.1:4846240-4849135 GCF_002021735.2 Oncorhynchus kisutch | reverse complement strand
CCCCCCTCTCTCTCAGCACTCCTCCATGCTTCCTCTCCCCCTCTCTCTCTTCTCACCCACTCTCTCTCTCCCCCCTCTCTCTCTTCCCTCCCGCTTCTCTCTCTTCCCTCCCCCTCTCTCTCTTCTTTCCCCCTCTCTCTCTCTTCCCCCCTCTCTCTCTCCCCCCTCTCTCTCTTCCCTCCCCTCTCTCCCTCTTCTCTCCCCTCTCTCTCTCTTCCCTCCCCCTCTCTCTCTCTTCCCTCCCCCTCTCTCCCTCTTCTCTCCCCCTCTCTCTCTTCCCCCCGCCTCTCTTCTTCCCCACTCTCTCTCAGCAGTCCTCCATGCTTCCTCTCCCTAGCCCTGAGGAGGTGTGTGCTGAGATGTAAATTGGAGAGTTTGCGCTGACTCTTCTCTCAGTCTGTTCTCTGGGAATGCCCTTACTTGCTATTTGGCACATTTGGCAATGCACCCTACACAAGGAGCTGTTATGCACAGGGCTGGTTCTTGCCATCCTGACACCCTAGGCGGAAAAATATGTATTTTCCAAAGTAAATGTTATGAATGCCTATCTATGTGGTAAGCCATTTGTAAAACACCAAAAAAGACATGGGGTCTGGATCAAAAGAGGTCGGCTCATGCTTACTGGGGTGTAGCCTACCATGTCGGCAGCACTGGAATCCTGTGACTAATCAATTTGGTGATTTAAGCTCTGAATATCAGCTACCCAACTTTATCAGGAGTTATCGTGAGCCTTTTTGCAGTGTGTTTACACAGCGGGAAATGTAGAAGTATTGTATTTTTTGCTGTGATACATACTTGATACTTCCGGCGCCGACAGAGATGGCCGCCTCGCTTCGCGTTCCTAGGAAACTATGCAGTTTTTTGTTTTTTTACGTGTTATTTCTTACATTAGTACCCCAGGTCATCTTAGGTTTCATTACATACAGTCGAGAAGAACTACTGAATATAAGAACAGCGTCAACTCACCATCAGTACGACCAAGAATATGCTTTTCGCTACGCGGATCCTGTGTTCTGCCTTACAAACAGGACTGCGGAATGGATCCCATGCAGCGACCCAAAAAAACGACTCAGAAAAAGAGGGAAATGAGGCGGTCTTCTGGTCAGACTCCGGAGACGGGCACATCGTGCACCACTCCCTAGCATTCTTCTCGCCAATGTCCAGTCTCTTGACAACAAGGTTGATGAAATCCGAGCAAGGGTAGCATTCCAGAGGGACATCAGAGACTGTAACGTTCTTTGCTTCACGGAAACATGGCTCACTGGAGAGACGCTATCGGAGTTGGTGCAGCCAACTGGTTTCTCCACGCATCGCGCCGACAGAAACAAACATCTTTCTGGTAAGAAGAGGGGCGGGGGGCGTATGCCTTATGACTAACGAGACATGGTGTGATGAAAGAAACATACAGGAACTCAAATCCTTCTGTTCACCTGATTTAGAATTCCTCACAATCAAATGTCGACCACATTATCTACCAAGAGAATTCTCTTCGATTATAATCACAGCCGTATATATCCCCCCCCAAGCAGACACATCGATGGCTCTGAACGAACTTTATTTGACTCTTTTGCAAACTGGAATCCATTTATCCGGAGGCTGCATTCATTGTAGCTGGGGATTTTAACAAGGCTAATCTGAAAACAAGACTCCCTAAATTTTATCAGCATGTCGATTGCGCAACCAGGGGTGGAAAAAACCTTGGATCATTGTTACTATAACTTCCGCGACGCATATAAGGCCCTGCCCCGCCCTCCTTTCGGAAAAGCTGACCACGACTCCATTTTGTTGATCCCTGCCTACAGACAGAAACTAAAACAAGAGGCTCCCACGCTGAGGTCTGTCCAACGCTGGTCCGACCAAGCTGACTCCACACTCCAAGACTGCTTCCATCACGTGGACTGGGATATGTTTCGTATTGCGTCAGATAGCAATATTGACGAATACGCTGATTCGGTGTGCGAGTTCATTAGAACGTGCGTTGAGGTGTCGTTCCCATAGCAACGATTAAAACATTCCCTAACCAGAAACCGTGGATTGATGGCAGCATTCGCGTGAAACTGAAAGCGCGAACTACTGCTTTTAATCAGGGCAAGGTGACTGGTAACATGACCGAATACAAACAGTGCAGCTATTCCCTCCGCAAGGCTATCAAACAAGCTAAGCGTCAGTACAGAGACAAAGTAGAATCTCAATTCAACGGCTCAGACACAAGAGGCATGTGGCAGGGTCTACAGTCAATCACGGACTACAAGAAGAAATCCAGCCCAGTCACGGACCAGGATGTCTTGCTCCCAGGCAGACTAAATAACTTTTTTGCCCGCTTTGAGGACAATACAGTGCCACTGACACGGCCTGCAACGGAAACATGCGGACTCTCCTTCACTGCAGCTGAGGTGAGTAAGACATTTAAACGTGTTAACCCTCGCAAGGCTGCAGGCCCAGACGGCATCCCCAGCCGCGCCCTCAGAGCATGCGCAGACCAGCTGGCCGGTGTGTTTACGGACATATTCAACCAATCCCTACACCAGTCTGCTGTTCCCACATGCTTCAAGAGGGCCACCATTGTTCCTGTTCCCAAGAAAGCTAAGGTAACTGAGCTAAACGACTACCGCCCGTAGCACTCACTTCCGTCATCATGAAGTGCTTTGAGAGACTAGTCAAGGACCATATCACCTCCACCCTACCTGACACCCTTGACCCACTCCAATTTGCTTACCGCCCAAATAGGTCCACAGACGATGCAATCTCAACCACACTGCACACTGCCCTAACCCATCTGGACAAGAGGAATACCTATGTGAGAATGCTGTTCATCGACTACAGCTCGGCATTCAACACCATAGTACCCATAGACCCTGGGTCTCGACCCCGCCCTGTGCAGCTGGGTACTGGACT
>NW_022261980.1:4839496-4843640 GCF_002021735.2 Oncorhynchus kisutch | reverse complement strand
AATATCACCTCCACCCTACCTGACACCCTTGACCCACTCCAATTTGCTTACCGCCCAAATAGGTCCACAGACGATTTGCAATCTCAACCACACTGCACACTGCCCTAACCCATCTGGACAAGAGGAATACCTATGTGAGAATGCTGTTCATCGACTACAGCTCGGCATTCAACACCATAGTACCCTCCAAGCTCGTCATCAAGCTCGAGACCCTGGGTCTCGACCCCCGCCCTGTGCAACTGGGTACTGGACTTCCTGACGGGCCGCCCCCAGGTGGTGAGGGTAGGCAACAACATCTCCTCCCCGCTGATCCTCAACACCTGGGCCCCACAAGGGTGCGTTCTGAGCCCTCTCCTGTACTCCCTGTTCACCCACGACTGCGTGGCCACGCACGCCTCCAACTCAATCATCAAGTTTGCGGACGACACAACAGTGGTAGGCTTGATTACCAACAACGACGAGACGACCTACAGGGAGGAGGTGAGGGCCCTCGGAGTGTGGTGTCAGGAAAATAACCTCACACTCAACGTCAACAAAACTAAGGAGATGATTGTGGACTTCAGGAAACAGCAGAGGGAACACCCCCCCATCCACATCGATGGAACAGTAGTGGAGAGGGTAGCAAGTTTTAAGTTCCTCGGCATACACATCACAGACAAACTGAATTGGTCCACTCACACAGACAGCATCGTGAGGAAGGCGCAGCAGTGCCTCTTCAACCTCAGGAGGCTGAAGAAATTCGGCTTGTCACCAAAAGCACTCACAAACTTCTACAGATGCACAATCGAGAGCATCCTGGCGGGCTGTATCACCGCCTGGTATGGCAACTGCACCGCCCTCAACCGTAAGGCTCTCCAGAGGGTAGTGAGGTCTGCACAACGCATCACCGGGGGCAAACTACCTGCCCTCCAGGACACCTACACCACCCGATGCTACAGGAAGGCCATAAATATCATCAAGGACATCAACCACGCGAGCCACTGCCTGTTCACCCCGCTGTCATCCAGAAGGCGAGGGTCAGTGCAGGTGCATCAAAGCTGGGACCGAGAGACTGAAAAACAGCTTCTATCTCAAGGCCATCAGACTGTTAAACAGCCACCACTAACATTGAGTGGCTACTGCCAACACACTGTCAATGCCACTGACTCTACTCCAGCCACTTTTATCATGGGAATTGATGGGAAATGATGTAAATATATCACTAGCCACTTTAAACAATGCTACCTTATATAATGTTACTTACCCTACATTATTCATCTCATATGCATACGTAGATACTGTACTCTATATCATCGACTGCATCCTTATGTAATACATGTATCACTAGCCACTTTAACTATGCCACTTGGTTTACATACTCATCTCATATGTATATACTGTACTCGATATCATCTACTGTATCTTGCCTATGCTGCTCTGTACCATCACTCATTCATATATCCTTATGTACATATTCTTTATCCCCTTACATTGTGTATAAGACAGTAGTTTTTTTTGGAATTGTTAGTTAGATTACTTGTTCGTTATTACTGCATTGTCGGAACTAGAAGCACAAGCATTTCGCTACACTCGCATTAACATCTGCTAACCATGTGTATGTGACAAATAAATTTGATTTGATTTGATTTGATTTAATAGAAACCTCTTTGAGAGAGAGAGAGAGAATTGGCTTTTTACCAAATTACCATACGACAGACCACGCATTCACCTTGCACACCCTAATTGACAAACCTTTCATGCTTTGTTGACCTCACTCAATTTGGCATGGCGGTCTGCTATACAAATGGATGGAACTTGGAGTTGGGGGGGAAAAACAAACGACATAAAAAAAATCCATGTAGGCAAACAACAAGTGTGAGGTAAAAATGGGCAAAAAATAAACACATTTCGTTCCACAGGGCCGTAGGGTGAGACAGGGATGCAGCTTAAGCCCCACCCTCTTCAACATATATATCAACTGGCGAGGGCAGTTGAAGTCAAATGTCTACTGTTTGCTGATGGTCTGGTGCTTCTGTCCCCAACTAAGGAGGGCCTACAGCAGCACCTAGATCTTCTGCACAGATTCTGCCAGACCTGGGTCCTGACAGTAAATCTCAGTAAGACCAAAATAATGGTGTTCCAAAAAGGTCCAGTCACCAGGACCACAAATACAAATTCCATGTAGACACCATTGCCCTAGAGCAGACAAAAAACGATACATACATCGGCCTAAACATCAGCGCCACAGGTAACTTCCACAAATCTGTGAACGAGCTGAGAGAAAAGGCAAGAAGGGCCTTCTATGCCATCAAACGGAAAATCAAAATCGACATACCAATTAGGCCCATTGCCCTTTATGGTTGTGAGGTCTGGGGTCTGCTCACCAACCAAGAATTCACCAAATTGAGACTCTGCATGCAGAATTCTGTAAAAATATCTTCTGTGTACAACGTAAAACACCAAATATTTCATGCAGAGCAGAATTAGACCGATACTGCTAATTATCAACATCATGGAAAGGAGCCGTTAAATTCTACAACCAACTAAAGGAAGCGATTCCCAAACCTTCCACAACAAAGCCATCACCTACAGAGAGATGAACCTGGAGAACAGTCCCCTAAGCAAGCTGGTCCTGGGGCTCTGTTCACAAACACACCCCACAGAGCCCCAGGACAGCAACACAATTAGACCCAACCAAATCATGAGATTCCAAAAATATAATTACTTGACACATTGGAAAGAATTAACAAAAAAACTGAGCAAACAATAATGCTATTTGGCCCTAAACAGAGAGTACACAGTGGCAGAATACCTGACCACTGTGACTGACCCAAAATAAATGAAAGCTTTGACTATGTACAGACTCAGTGAGCATAGCCTTGCTATTGAGAAAGGCCGCCGTAGGCAGACATGGCTCTCAAGAGATGACAGGCTATGTGCACACTTCACACATGAGGTGGAAACTGAGGTGCCAAATATTAGAGACCATATTAGAGACACATATTTCCCTCAGATTACACAGACCCAGAAATAATTTGAAAACACACCCAATTTTTGATAAACTCCCATATCTGTTGGGTGAAATACCACGGTGTGCCATCACAGCAGCAAGATTTGTGGCCTGTTGCCACAAGAAAAGGGCAACCAGTGAAGAACAAACACCATTGTAAATTTGCACATCGCTACAACACTTTATATAGACATAATATGACATTTGAAATGTCTTTATTATTTTAGATTTTGAGTGTAATAGTTAATGTTCACTTTTTATTGTTATCTATTTCACTTGCTTTGGCAATGTAAACATATGTTCCCCATGCCAATAAAGCCCCTTGAATTGAATTGAGAGAGAACTAGAGCGAGAGCTGGAAGAGAGAGAGAGAGCGAGAGAGAGATAGAGCTAGAGCTGGAAGAGAGAGAGAAAGAGAGAGAGATGGAGCTAGAGCTGGAAGAGAGAGAGAAAGAGAGAGAGATGGAGCTAGAGCTGGAAGAAAGAGAGAGTGAGATAGAGCTAGAGCTGGAAGAGAGAGCGAGATAGAGCTAGAGCTGGAAGAGAAAGAGATAGAGCTAGAGCTGGAAGAGAGAGAGAGAGAGATAGAGCTAGAGCTGGAAGAGAGAGAGAAAGAGAGAGAGATGGAAGAGAGAGAGAGAGCTGGAAGAGAGAGAGAGCTGGAAGAGAGAGAGAGAACTCCTGAGTAACATATCTGCTCAAAAGAGTATTTTCTGAGTTTGGGTGTTAGCACGATTGTGTGTGTGGGTGTGTGTGTGTGTATTAGTCCCCCAGCCATACCATATTGAGAGTGTGTGTGGGTTAGCCTCCCAGCCATACTGTATTGAGAGAGTGTGTGTGTTAGGCCCCCAGCCATACTGTATTGAGAGAGTGTGTGTGTTAGCCTCTCAGCCATACTGTATTGAGAGAGTGTACTATATGTGTTAGTCCGACAGCCATACTGTGTTGAGAGAGTGTACTATTTGTGTTAGTCCGACAGCCATACTGTGTTGAGAGAGTGTATGTGTTAGTCCCCCAGCCATACTGTATTGAGAGAGTGTACTACATGTGTTAGTCCGACAGCCATACTGTGTTGAGAGAGTGTACTATATGTGTTAGTCCGACAGCCATACTGTGTTGAGAGAGTGTACTATATGTGTTAGTCCCCCAGCCATA
>NW_022261980.1:4814496-4836996 GCF_002021735.2 Oncorhynchus kisutch | reverse complement strand
TATTTACGTGGATAGGGGGGTGTGATTATTTATGTGGATAGGGGGTGTGATTATTTACGTGGATAGGAGGGGGTGTATTATTTACGTGGATAGGGGGGGGTGATTATTTACGTGGATAGGGGGGGGTGATTATTTACGTGGATAGGGGGGGGTGATTATTTACGTGGATAGGGGGGGGGTGATTATTTACGTGGATAGGGGGTGTGATTATTTATGTGGATAGGGGGGTGTGATTATTTACGTGGATAGGGGGGGGTGATTATTTACGTGGATAGGGGGGTGTGATTATTTATGTGGATAGGGGGGGGTGATTATTTACGTGATAGGGGGGGGTGATTAATTTACTGTGGATAGGGGGGGAGGGGGGGGTGATTATTTACGTGGATAGGGGGGGTGTGATTATTTATGTGGATAGGGGGGTGTGATTATTTACGTGGATAGGGGGGGGGGGGGGTGATTATTTACGTGGATAGGGGGGTGTGATTATTTATGTGGATAGGGGGGTGTGATTATTTACGTGGATAGGGGGGTGTGATTATTTACGTGGATAGGGGGTTGGTTGTTAGTGAATCAGACAACCAGAAAAGAGACCCAGCAACGTTAGTTTATTTACCGTCCCCTGCCTGGTTTTTTACGTCCATTTACACGGCTTTTCTTCACATGGAATGTGGAAATGTTAAGATAACAAGAGGAGGAGAGTTGGGTTTCAGGTGGATATGCTGAGCTGGTCACTGGTCCAATGTATAGTGTGCATCCCAAATTGCACCCTGTTCACTGTATAGAGCATTACTGTTGATCAGGGCCCATAGGGCTATATAGGGAATAGGGTGTAATTTGGAATACAGACCTACACTCTTAGAAAAGAGGGTTCCAAAAGGGTTCTTCTGCTGTCCCCATATGAGAACCCTTTTTGGTTCCAGGTAAAACCCTTTTTGGTTCCAGGTAAAACCCTTTTTGGTTCCAGGTAAAACCCTTTTTGGTTCCAGGTAAAACCCTTTTTGGTTCCAGGTAAAACCCTTTTTGGTTCCAGGTAAAAACCCTTTTTGGTTCTAGGTAGAACCATTTTGGATTCTGTGGCAAGGGTTCTACATGGAACCCACAATGGTTCTACTTGGAACCAAAAGGGTTCTACCTGGAACCAGCAAGGGTTATTCAAAGGTTTCTCCTATGGGGACGGCCGTAGAACCCCTTTACGTTCTAGATAGCACCTTTTTTCTAAGAGCGTAGAGAGCTGCCGGCTCACAGAGAAAATGAAAACCTGTCATTTCTCCCAGGCCGGAGTTTCATTGGCACTGTGGCAGCTGATGGGAGGTCAGTTAGACATAACCTGATGGGAGGTCAGTTAGAAATCACCTGATGGGAGGTCAGTTAGACATCAGCTGATGGGAGGTCAGTTAGAAATGACCTGATGGGAGGTCAGTTAGACATCAGCTGATGGGAGGTCAGTCAGACATCAGCTGATGGGAGGTCAGTTAGAAATAACCTGATGGGAGGTCAGTTAGAAATAACCTGATGGGAGGTCAGTTAGAAATCACCTGATGGGAGGTCAGTTAGAAATAACCTGATGGGAGGTCAGTCAGACATCAGCTCAAACTAGATGTTGCCCCTAACTACAGATTTAGGATCAGAATACCCTTCCCCCAATCCTAATCTTAACCATTAGAGGGGTTAAATGAAAAATGATCTGAGTCCTGGGGTTAGGGGCAACTCTTATCTTCCACTAGGTATCCTGCCAGAGGTATGGCCTGTGGCTTTAGGAAATGGCTTTGGGGTTGTCCCTAAGTACAGATCTAGGATCATATTCCCCAGTCCTAACCTTAACCATTAGTGGGGAAAATGCCAAACTGACCCAACTTCAGCCTACACCAGGGAAATCCATGGAAAGCTTGTTGTAGTTGTAAAGACCAAACGATGACACTGAACATTCCTTTTTCTGGAGCTCGGTCAAGCTGAACATTAAGAAATCAAAGTCTTATCACTCAGACACTGGGCTGTGTTATTGTTTAGAATGTGAAAACACAGAATGAGAAGTCTAGATGCAGCCAGACCGACATTGTGGTCAGGGCTGAGAGAGAATCTGAAATATGCTGAACCTCTCCAACTCCAAACCCTAAAACACTTTCCCAACTCCTCTCTGCTCACTTGCTTTACAGACTCCCACTATGGCCGTCCAGGCTGCCTACATTTTTGTTATTCCTAAGAATTTCTGAGCTTTGGCTCACAGTGGAGGGCTCACTAACAGCCTGGACTGGTGTGTGTCTGTTTGTGTCCGTGCGTGGGTGCCTGTGTGTGTGAGTGTGTGTGTGCGTGCGTGGGTGCCTGTGTGTGTGAGTGTGTGTGTGTCTGTGTGCGTGCGTGGGTGCCTGTGTGTGTGAGTGTGTGTGTGTCTGTGTGCGTGCGTGGGTGCCTGTGTGTGTGAGTGTGTGTGTGTCTGTGTGCGTGCGTGGGTGCCTGTGTGTGTGTGTGTCTGTTTGTGTCCGTGCGTGGGTGCCTGTGTGTGTGAGTGTGTCTGTGTGCGTGCGTGGGTGCCTGTGTGTGTGAGTGTGTGTGTGTCTGTGTGCGTGCGTGGGTGCCTGTGTGTGTGAGTGTGTGTGTGTCTGTGTGCGTGCGTGGGTGCCTGTGTGTGTGAGTGTGTGTGTGTCTGTGTGCGTGCGTGGGTGTCTGTGTGTGTGAGTGTGTGTGTGTCTGTGTCCGTGCGTGGGTGCCTGTGTGTGTGAGTGTGTGTGTGTCTGTGTGCGTGCGTGGGTGCCTGTGTGTGTGTCTGTGTCCGTGCGTGGGTGCCTGTGTGTGTGAGTGTGTGTGTGTGTCTGTGTGCGTGCGTGGGTGTCTGTGTGTGTGAGTGTGTGTGATTGTATAGATGTCTGTGTGTGTGTACGTGTGTGTGTGTGTGTGTGATTGTATAGATGTCTGTGTGTGTGTACGTGTGTGTGTGTGTGTAAGGGTGTGGTAAGGTTTTGTGGCAGGCCGGGTTACAGTGTGTAGATTTCTCTTTCTCTATCCAAAAGTATAATTTCTGGAAAGCTAACACAATCTTATAGCACGATCTTAGCTGTCAAGCACCCTGCTCTGGACCAATGAGCTGGGAGACAGTTTTATTATTATTATGCTGGTGGCCGTGTTGCCGAGGGTGATGATATTCGTGCTTTATGAATCTGAGACGGTCATGTGGTCAGCAGGAGAAGCCCCAAAGTAGGTTAAAACAACAGTGACCTTGCTATCTGTTATGGCTGTACTTAGACCTGCCCAAAGGCAGACATACCAGTGTTTTCTGCTTTGGCGAAATGATCTGAAATCAGTGTTAAAGTGCATCACAGTACTTTAAAGTGGCGTCCTCCACTGACAGTGGACCGCCTCCATTTCCATTCAGGTCCAGACCTCTGATAGAGGTAGTAGTGAGTTATTCTGACATATAGGATATTATTGTTCCTTAGCTTGTCCTATTGTGGGGGGATGGATGGATGGGTGGGTGGGTGAGTGGGGGAATGGATGGGTGGGTGGGTGAGTGAGTGGGGGGGATGGATGGGTGAGTGGGTGAGTGGGGGGATGGATGGGTGGGTGGGTGAGTGAGTGGGGGGATGGATGGATGGGTGGGTAAGTGGGGGGATGGATGGGTGGGTGGGTGAGTGAGTGGGGGGATGGATGGATGGATGGGTGGGTGGGTGAGTGAGTGGGGGGATGGATGGATGGGTGGGTAAGTGGGGGGATGGATGGGTGGGTGGGTGAGTGAGTGGGGGGATGGATGGATGGATGGGTGGGTGGGTGAGTGAGTGGGGGATGGATGGATGGGTGGGTAAGTGGGGGGATGGATGGGTGGGTGGGTGAGTGAGTGGGGGGATGGATGGATGGATGGATGGGTGGGTGAGTGAGTGGGGGGATGGATGGGTGGGTGGGTGAGTGAGTGGGGGAATGGATGGGTGGGTGGGTGAGTGGGGGGATGGATGGGTGGGTGGGTGAGTGAGTGGGGGGATGGATGGATGGGTGGGTAAGTGGGGGGATGGATGGGTGGGTGGGTGAGTGAGTGGGGGGATGGATGGATGGATGGGTGGGTGGGTGAGTGAGTGGGGGATGGATGGATGGGTGGGTAAGTGGGGGGATGGATGGGTGGGTGGGTGAGTGAGTGGGGGGATGGATGGATGGATGGGTGGGTGGGTGAGTGAGTGGGGGGATGGATGGATGGGTGGGTAAGTGGGGGGATGGATGGGTGGGTGGGTGAGTGAGTGGGGGGATGGATGGATGGATGGGTGGGTGAGTGAGTGGGGGGATGGATGGGTGGGTGGGTGAGTGAGTGGGGGAATGGATGGGTGGGTGGGTGAGTGGGGGGGATGGATGGGTGAGTGGGTGAGTGGGGGGATGGATGGGTGGGTGGGTGAGTGAGTGGGGGGATGGATGGATGGGTGGGTAAGTGGGGGGATGGATGGGTGGGTGGGTGAGTGAGTGGGGGGATGGATGGATGGGTGGGTGGGTGAGTGAGTGGGGGGATGGATGGATGGGTGGGTAAGTGGGGGGATGGATGGGTGGGTGGGTGAGTGAGTGGGGGGATGGATGGATGGATGGATGGGTGGGTGGGTGGGTGAGTGAGTGGGGGGATGGATGGATGGGTGGGTAAGTGGGGGGATGGATGGGTGGGTGGGTGAGTGAGTGGGGGGATGGATGGATGGATGGATGGGTGGGTGGGTGGGTGAGTGAGTGGGGGGATGGATGGATGGGTGAGTGAGTGAGTGGGGGAATGGATGGGTGGGTGGGTGAGTGAGTGGGGGGATGGATGGGTGGGTGGGTGAGTGAGTGGGGGGATGGATGGATGGGTGGGTGAGTGAGTAAGTGGCGGGATGGATGGATGGGTGAGTGAGTAAGTGGCGGGATGGATGGATGGATGGGTGGGTGAGTGAGTGAGTGGGGGAATGGATGGGTGGGTGGGTGAGTGAGTGGGGGGATGGATGGGTGGGTGGGTGAGTGAGTGGGGGGATGGATGGGTGGGTGGGTGAGTGAGTGGGGGGATGGATGGATGGGTGGGTAAGTGGGGGGATGGATGGGTCGGTGGGTGAGTGAGTGGGGGGATGGATGGATAGGTGAGTGAGTGAGTGAGTGAGTGAGTGAGTGAGTGAGTGAGTGAGTGAGTGGGGGGATGGATGGATGGGTGGGTGAGTGAGTGGGGGAATGGATGGATGGGTGGGTGAGTGAGTGGGGGGGATGGATGATGGATGGGTGGGTGAGTGGGGGGGATGGATGGATGGGTGGGTGAGTGAGTGGTGGGATGGATGGGTGGGTGAATGAGTGGGGGGATGGATGGATCGGTGAGTGAGTGAGTGGGGGGATGGATGAATCGGTGAGTGAGTGGGGGGATGGATGGATGGGTGAGTGAGTGGGGGATGGATGGATGGATGGATGGGTGAGTGAGTGGGGGATGGATGGTGGGTGAGTGAGTGGGGGATGGATGGATGGGGTGAGTGAGTGGAGGATGGGTGGGTGAGTGAGTGGGGGGATGGATGAATCGGTGAGTGAGTGGGGGGATGGATGGATGGATGGATGGGTGAGTGAGTGAGTGGGGGATGGATGGATGGATGGGTGGGTGGGTGAGTGAGTGGGGGGTTGGATGGATGGGTGAGTGAGTGGAGGAATGGATGGATGGGTGGGTGAGTGAGTGGGGGGATGGATGGATAGATAGATAGATAGATAGATAGATAGATAGATAGATAGATAGATAGATAGATAGATAGATAGATAGATAGATAGATAGATAGATAGATAGATAGATAGATAGATAGATAGATAGATAGATAGATAGATAGATAGATAGATAGATAGATAGATAGATAGATAGATAGATAGATAGATAGATAGATAGATAGATAGATAGATAGATAGATAGATAGATAGATAGATAGATAGATAGATAGATAGATAGATAGATAGATAGATAGATAGATAGATAGATAGATAGATAGATAGATAGATAGATAGATAGATAGATAGATAGATAGATAGATAGATAGATAGATAGATAGATAGATAGATAGATAGATAGATAGATAGATAGATAGATAGATAGATAGATAGATAGATAGATAGATAGATAGATAGATAGATAGATAGATAGATAGATAGATAGATAGATAGATAGATAGTAGATAGATAGATAGATAGATAGATAGATAGATAGATAGATAGATAGATAGATAGATAGATAGATAGATAGATAGATAGATAGATAGATAGATAGATAGATAGATAGATAGATAGATAGATAGATAGATAGATAGATAGATAGATAGATAGATAGATAGATAGATAGATAGATAGATAGATAGATAGATAGATAGATAGATAGATAGATAGATAGATAGATAGATAGATAGATAGATAGATAGATAGATAGATAGATAGATAGATAGATAGATAGATAGATAGATAGATAGATAGATAGATAGATAGATAGATAGATAGATAGATAGATAGATAGATAGATAGATAGATAGATAGATAGATAGATAGATAGATAGATAGATAGATAGATAGATAGATAGATAGATAGATAGATAGATAGATAGATAGATAGATAGATAGATAGATAGATGGTGGGTGAGTGAGTGGAGGGATGGATAGATAGATGGGTGGGTGAGTGAATGGGGGGATGGATGGATGGGTGGGTGAGTGAGTGGGGGATGGATGGATGGGTGAGTGAGTAAGTGGGGGGATGGATGGATGCCCAGGTTTGAGCTGTTGATTGTGACCTGCTAACAACCCTCAATATGACGTATTCCATGACATCCGGATGTCATCATGAATAAATCCTCTTTACCTGATTAAATCTGGTTATCAGACGACTTTGAATACCACGTCAATTAGAGCTTACTGTTCCTACTCCAGTCCCTCTCAGACATGTCAATTAAAGCTTGCTGTTCCTACTCCAGTCCCTCTCAGACATGTCAATTAGAGCTTGCTTTTCCTTCTCCAGTCCCTCTCAGACATGTCAATTAGAGCTTGCTGTTCCTTCTCCAGTCCCTCTCAGACACATCAATTAGAGCTTGCTGTTCCTTCTCCAGTCCCTTTCAGACACATCAATTAGAGCTTGCTGTTCCTTCTCCAGCCCCTCTCAGACACATCAGTTAGAGCTTGCTGTTCCTTCTCCAGCCCCTCTCAGACACATCAAAGAGATGGGCATGGCAGCTGAAGCATTAATGCTCCACTTGTCTCCAACATCTAAAGGATTCTATCATTAAAGTTGTTAAAGGATTCTCTTTGGAGTGATGCTCTGATTGGACTGATGTATCTCCTGGCTGTAACCCAAATGGAACACTATTCCCTAATGAGTGTAGTCCTTTTGACCGGGGCCCACCAGGGCCAATAGTAGTGCACTATGTAGGGAATAGGGTTTCATTTGGGATGCAACCTGGTCGATTCTAGAACATCAATCAGATGCCAATTAGGACAGGACACATGAGGATTGGAAATGTCTGGCAAACGTAGATTCTTTGAGTGAACGATTCATCCCCTTTAATGGACAGCTCTTAAATGGATAGTTCACTAGTATAACACTTCTAAGATGTGATAAAAAATAGGTATCTTTGAGTGATCTCTTTATGTGGGCACCTCTCTGCCATACAGTGACTCTGGAGTCTGGTTGTAGTCTAGGGCCTAGGTCTAGGCTGGATCCTATCTATTGGACCTTTATAATGGGATTCTATCTCCATGTAGACCGTAATGAACTGGAGAGGTCTCAGAACCCAGATGTGTCTATTAGGGTTGAAAAATGACTGGGGGTTTTGGGAAAGGTACAGAAATGTTGCAACCCTCATGTCGATCTAGACACTCTGTCCTCCTATATTTTGCTGATGTGGACCTCAATCAGTTTTCCCAAAGTTATTACACATCAGGGTTAGAGGACTTTGCTTCAGACCCATAACAGCAGCAGCACTGGCTAACCGTTGAGTCGGCAGGTTTTATTGTCCCCTGCTGAGTGTGTTAGTCTCAAGATTTCAAAGCAGGCTGTTATTTGTCTCAGTATGACTCAGAAACAAGTTGGGGCTGTCCCAAATGGCCCCTATTCCCTACAAAGTGGACCACTGTTGACCAGAGCCCTATAGACCCTGGTCAGAAGTAGTGCACTCTAAAGGGACTAGGGTGCCATTTGGGTTGCAACAGTTTTGTGTTTGTCTCAATATTGTTCTTGTTATTGGATTTCTTCTCTGGTGACTGTGGTATAGGCCACTGCAAAGGGAGGCAGGGAGTTGTCTTTATTGCTCTTCATCAATACCTCTTTTATTGCTGTCTGGGTGGGATGTGCATGGTGATGAGACTGATGACAGAAGGTTAAGGGAGTTAGTCAGTACTGTTGTTGTTCACCCTATGGGTTTGGGCTATTAGTTTCAATATGGCTTTTATTTGTTAAGCGTTCTGTGACAAATACACTAATTTCTGAAAATAGTGCTATTCAAACGACATTTGATTGATAAGTTGTTTGTGAGATATCACATTACAGCGTGAGGGAGAAGCACATGTCGCCTTCAAGCTTGCTTTTATATGAAGGAGTTTCTTCCTCAGCTCTATTTTGTTCTCCAATCTTTGAGAATGACCTTGTCTTAGAAACACTGCTATTCAAATGGCAATTGGTTGATACATTGTTTGTGAGATTTCACTTTGAATACAGAAAGAAATCTTTCCCTGTCCGTTGTATATGCTGCTCTCACATGCCTAGAGACAGATATCCATTTTTCTACAGACAGTGAAGAGTGAAGTGCAAAGAATCATCAGTGAAAGAATCATTACGATTTAAGTTGGTCTGGATGCCATGTGCCCTCTGTCAAGCCTGCGTTGTCATGGACACAGTAGGGTCTAAGTGGGAAGGCTGCCCACACCTGTAGAGTGGTTATCTGTCACATTACAGGTTGATAGAGTTTAGGGACATCTGTACCAGATGCTTGAGAGATGAAGAGGAGGAGGGAGAGAGGGATTGAAGAGCAGCAGACTAAAGAGAGTGGTCAAAGAGGAGCAAAGGGAGAGGAGAGTTGAAGAGGAGGAGGGAGAGAGGGATTGAAGAGCAGCAGACTAAAGAGAGTGGTCAAAGAGGAGCAAAGGGAGAGGAGAGTTGAAGAGGAGGAGGGAGAGAGGGATTGAAGAGCAGCAGACTAAAGAGAGTTGTCGAAGAGGAGCAAAGGGAGAGGAGAGTTGAAGAGGAGGAGGGAGAGAGGGATTGAAGAGCAGCAGACTAAAGAGAGTGGTCAAAGAGGAGCAAAGGGAGAGGAGAGTTGAAGAGGAGGAGGGAGAGAGGGATTGAAGAGCTGCAGACTAAAGAGAGTGGTCAAAGAGGAGCAAAGGGAGAGGAGAGTTGAAGAGGAGGAGAGAAAGTGGGAGAGGAGGGGAGGGTTGAAGAGGAGGAGGGAGAGAGGGATTGAAGAGCAGCAGACTAAAGAGAGTGGTCAAAGAGGAGGGAGAGAGGGATTGAAGAGCAGCAGACTAAAGAGAGTGGTCAAAGAGGAGCAAAGGGAGAGGAGAGTTGAAGAGGAGGAGAGGAGGTGGGAGAGGAGGGGAGGGTTGAAGAGGAGGAGAGGAAGTGGGAGTGGAGGGGAGGGAGTGGGAGAGGAGGGGAGGGAGTGGGAGAGGAGGGGAGGAAGTAGGAGAGGAGGGGAGGGAGTGGGAGAGGAGGGGAGGGAGTGGGAGAGGAGGGGAGGGAGTAGGAGGGGAGGAAGTGGGAGAGGAGGGTTGAAGAGGAGGAGAGGAAGTGGCAGAGGAGGTTTGAAGAGGAGGAGAGGAAGTGGGAGAGGAGGGTTGAAGAGGAGGAGAGGAAGTGGGAGAGGAGGGGAGGGAGTGGGAGAGGAAGTGGGAGAGGAGGAGGTGGGAGAGGAGGGGAGGAAGTGGGAGAGGAGGGTTGAAGAGGAGGAGAGGAAGTGAGAGAGGAGAGGAGGAAGTGGGAGAGGTTTGAAGAGGAAGAGAGGAACTGGGAGAGGAGGGGAGGAAGTGGGAGAGGAGGGGAGGAATTGGGAGAGGAGGGGAGGGAGTGGGAGAAGAGGGGAGGAAGTGGGATGGGAGGGTTGAAGAGGAGGAGAGGAAGTGGGAGAGGAAGAGAGGGAGTGGGAGAGGAGGGGAGGAAGTGGGAGAGGAGGGGAGGAATTGGGAGAGGAGGGGAGGGAGTGGGAGAGGAGGGGAGGAAGTGGGATGGGAGGGTTGAAGAGGAGGAGAGGAAGTGGGAGAGGAGGAGAGGGAGTGGGAGAGGGGGGGAGGAAGTGGGAGAGGAGGAGAGGGAGTGGGAGAGGAGGAGAGGGAGTGGGAGAGGAGGAGAGGGAGTGGGAGAGGAGGAGAGGAAGTGGGAGAGGAGGGTTGAAGAAGAGGAGAGGAAGTGGGAGAGGAGGGTTGAAGAAGAGGAGAGGAAGTGGGAGAGGAGGGGAGGGAGTGGGAGAGGAGGGGAGGAAGTGGGAGAGGAGGGGAGGAATTGGGAGAGGAGGGGAGGGAGTGGGAGAGGAGGGGAGGGAGTGGGAGAGGAGGGGAGGAAGTGGGAGAGGAGGGGAGGAATTGGGAGAGGAGGGGAGGGAGTGGGAGAGGAGGGGAGGAAGTGGGATGGGAGGGTTGAAGAGGAGGAGAGGAAGTGGGAGAGGAGGAGAGGGAGTGGGAGAGGGGGGAGGAAGTGGGAGAGGAGGAGAGGAAGTGGGAGAGGAGGAGAGGGAGTGGGAGAGGGGGGGAGGAAGTGGGAGAGGAGGAGAGGGAGTGGGAGAGGAGGAGAGGGAGTGGGAGAGGAGGAGAGGAAGTGGGAGAGGAGGGTTGAAGAAGAGGAGAGGAAGTGGGAGAGGAGGGTTGAAGAGAGTACCATCTTCCCCTTGTCAGAAGCTACTTGCAGTGTTTGAACTAATGTCGTTAAGTATATACCATGTAGTGTTTTTACAGATAGACTTGAGTAATGAATGTATACATATTATTACATTGGTATTATTACTATAGTTACATGGGATCTGATTTTCATGTTTGTCTGTATCTCATGTTCTACTTCAAATGTTTTTCTCCATGTGACCCAATAGAGTTCTGCAATGTGTTTGTGTGTGACGTTATTTAGACCAGATAACTGGGGGATTCACAGATCTCTCTCATCTTGCCTTTTCCAATGCACTAAACAGAAACAAGAACATGCGATAAACATTGCTTTAAGATCACAACAACACATAGATACGTCTAATACTGTTGGGCATTCCCATGTCCAAGCCGTATGACTTTTGTGACTTTTGATTCACTGAGTCTCCACAGTTGTCCAGTGTTGTCATTGCCCAAGCTAAGCACTCTTCTTCTCTGAGAACAAAACATCTTTCCACAGTGTTTGTCCACGCAGATAAACAACCTTAACAGACAACAGATTAACCAAACAATACCGCCACAACCAATAGTTCGGTTTCTGCAGAAGTGTGTGTGTGTGTGTGTGTGTGTGTGTGTGTGTGTGTGTGTGTGTGTGTGTGTGCAAGCCATGCTAGAAACAAGCTCCAGATATATGCTGGAAAATAGGTTTGATTGAACTAAATACATGGAATGACATGGCCCTTCTTCCACTAACAGGGATATCTCATGGGTGTTCTTAAATGTTACAGTTCAGACAGTTCAGACAAATGTAAATGGCTGTTACTTTAATAGAATTGATATCCTCCCAGATAGAGTTCCAACATTCCACTAACTAAAACATTCCACCACAAAAATGTCCAGGTTTTCCAGAAATCCTGGTTGGAGGATTCCAGGAATCATAAAACCAGGATATCTGGAAAACCTGGGACTTCGGGGAAAGTTACCGGAATTTTGCAACCCTACTGCCAGTCTACAGTGTTATGAACTTGGAAGTCTTGAAGAAGAGAGGGAACCATGGCCACAACAGTATCATGAGTATTGATCTGCAGACAATCATGTTGTCAACATCATCAGTGTAAGATGCGTCTCACATTGCATATACAATGTCTTCCCCAAACTATTCAGACCCCTTCACTTTTTCCACATTTTGTTACGTTACGACCTTATTCAAAAAAACTAAAACTAAAAATATATATATATACAATTCATCAATCTACACACAATACCCCATAATGACAAAGCAAAAACTGTTTTTTTTAAATCTATGCACAATTATTACAAATAAAAACAGAAATACCTCATTTACATAAGTATTGAGACACTTTGCTATGAGACTTGAAATTAAGCTCAGGTGCATCCTGTTTCCAATGATCATCCTTGAGATGTTTCTACAACTTGATTGGAGTCCACCTGTGGTAAATTCAATTGATTGGACATGATTTGGAAAGGCACACAGCTGTCTATATAAGGTCCCAAATTTGACAGTGCATGTCATAGCAAAAACCAAGACATGTGGTCGAAAGAATTGTCCCTAGAGCTCCGAGACAGCATTGTGTCGAGGCACAGATCTGGGAAAGGGTACCAAAACATTTCTGCAGCGTTGAATGTCCATAAGAACACAGTGGCCTCCATCATTCTTAAATGGAAGATGTTTGGAACCACCAAGACTCTTCCTAGAACTGGCCACCCGGCCAAACTGAGCAATCGGGGGAGAAGGGCCTTGGTCAGGGAGGTGACCAAGAACCCGATGGTCTCTCTGACAGAGCTCCAGAGTTCCTCTGTGGAGATGGGAGAACCTTCCAGAAGGATATCCATCTCTGCAGCACGCAACCAATCAGGCCTTTATGGTTGAGTGGCCAGATGGAAGCCACTCCTTAGTAAAAGGCACATGACAGCCCGCTTGGAGTTTACCAAAAGACACCTAAAGACTCTCAGACCATGAGAAACAAGATTCTCTGGTCAGATGAAAATAAGGTTGAACTTTTTTGGCCTCAATGCCAAGCGTCACGTCTGGAGGAAACCTGGCACCATCCCTACAGTGAAACATGGGGGTGGCAGCATCATGCTGTGGGGATGTTTTTTCAGCGGCGGGGACTGGGAGACAAGTCAGGATCGAGGGAAAGTTGATAATAAGACTTTATAAGAAGATCATCCATGCTTTATAATGCATTATAACCAGATCATTATGCATTATAACTACATCATAATGCATTATAACCACATCGTAATGCATTAACCACATTATAATGCATTGTAACCACATCATAATGCATTAACCACGTCATGATGCATTATAACCACATCATAATGCATTGGCCACCTCATAATGCATTATAACCACATCATATTACATTATAACCCAATCATTTTGCATTAACCACATCATAATGCATTGCAACCACATCATAATGCATTAACCACGTCATGATGCATTATAACCACATCATAATGCATTGGCCACCTCATAATGCATTATAACCACATCATATTACATTATAACCCAATCATATTGCATTAACCACATCGTAATGCATTATAACCACATCATAATGCATTAACCGCATCATAATACATTATAACCACATCATAATGCATTAACCACATTATAATGCATTGTAACCACATCATAATGCATTAACCACGTCATGATGCATTATAACCACATCATAATGCATTAACCACATCATAATGCATTAACCACATTATAATGCATTGTAACCACATCATAATGCATTAACCACGTCATGATGCATTATAACCACATCATAATGCATTGTAACCACATCATAATGCATTAACCGCATTATAATGCATTATCTCATCATAATGCGTTATGACTTTTGGCTTTATGGTAGTGTTACCCAATCTGTTGTTACTAAGGTCTCTCACACAGTTTTGCTAGAGGTGGTGTTACAACACAAAGGCTTTAGTTAACCATGCATCTCTGATGAGAACCGAAGGTAGTGTGTGCAGTGAGTCCTCCTTAAAGGGGAACTTCAGTCTTTTACAAAATATAAGCTTGTTTTGCTCCATTGGAATCATGTAATTGTAAACAAATACTGAATAGCCTCAAAACATAGGAAAACCGATACTTTTATCTCATGAATGGTCAGTCCTTGCATCCATACCTCTGTCTATGAATTTGATGATGGTTACATTTCTCCAGCCCTGTCCCTCAGCTGTTAACCAAATCAGTGACTTTAATCATGTTCACATATTTTTGCTTTACTCATATATATATATAAAATATATACTATGTGTCTATTGTACTGTATTTTAGTCAATGCCACACTGCCTAATATTTATATATACCTTAATTCCGTTATTTTACTTTAGGTTGTGTGTATTGTAGGTATTGTTGTGAATTGTTAGATATTACTGCACTGTTGGAGCTAGAAACACAAGCATTTCACTACACCCGCAATAACATCTGCTAAACATGTGTATATGACAAATATAATTTGATTTGATTGACTACTTTCATGTTCTTTGAACTGCAGATTGCCCCTTTAATGTGGCCCATGAAGTCCTGTTGTTGCTGCAGCGGTTTTACCATTGTTTATTCCACCACTCTTACGTAAGCTAGCTGTGCCTTTTCTTTCCAATGGAAGACATTGGAGTTCCCATTGAGTCTGGAACGACTTAGCGAATGGGCCAACCCCGGCCTTGTTCTCATAACATTGGTCAGAGTACTCAAACTATTTCATTTAATATGATTAGGCCTAATATAACTCCTGGTCATAGAGTATGTGGTGGTGGTCTCTTCCAGAGGACTGGGATATGTTAAAGCAGAGGGAGTGAAGAAATAAAGAGAGGTAGTGACAAGTGTTTGTTTGAGAGAGAAACTTTGTGGCGTCTCATACAGAATAAACATCTTTTTAAAAATCTGTCCGTCTCTTTATCTGTCAGTCTGTCATCCATCTTTACTTAAAGGGTTAGTTCACCCAAATCCCAAAATGACAGAATGTGTTTTCTTACATGGAGAGAAGTGCTTCACACTGGTTTTATTTACCTTGCTACTGTTACCAACCGCTAACTTATTAAGCATTTTATAGATGCTGTGTCATGCCCCAATTAAAGTATCTATAAGGGATTCTTTAGCTCAACGACTGTATAATGGAATGTCTACTGTAGCTGGCATTGTCTCTGTTCTTGTCCCTGTCAGCTTGGCTTGTTAAGATGCTGTAAACCTAGCCTGGGACCACATCTGTTGTGTTGTCTTGTTAAGATGCTGTAAACCTAGCCTGGTACCACATCTGTTGTGTTGTCTTGTTAAGATGCAGTAAACCTAGCCTGGGATCACATATTTTGTGTTGTCTTGTTACGATGCAGTAAACCTAGCCTGGTACCACATCTGTTGTGTTGTCTTGTTAAGATGCAGTAAACTTAGCCTGGGACCACATCTGTTGTGTTGTCTTGTTAAGATCCAGTAAGCCTAGCCTGGTACCACATCTGTTGTGTTGTCTTGTTAAGATGCAGTAAGCCTAGTCTGGTACCACATCTGTTGTGTTGTCTTGTTAAGATGCTGTAAACCTAGCCTGGTACCACATCTGCTGTGTTGTCTTGTTAAGATGCAGTAAACCTAGCCTGGGATCACATATTTTGTGTTGTCTTGTTACGATGCAGTAAACCTAGCCTGGTACCACATCTGCTGTGTTGTCTTGTTAAGATGCAGTAAACCTAGCCTGGGATCACATATTTTGTGTTGTCTTGTTACGATGCAGTAAACCTAGCCTGGTACCACATCTGTTGTGTTGTCTTGTTAAGATCCAGTAAGCCTAGCCTGGTACCACATCTGTTGTGTTTTCTTGTTAAGATGCAGTAAGCCTAGCCTGGTACCACATCTGTTGTGTTGTCTTGTTAAGATGCTGTAAACCTATCCTGGTACCACATCTGCTGTGTTGTCTTGTTAAGATGCAGTAAACCTAGCCTGGGATCACATATTTTGTGTTGTCTTGTTACGATGCAGTAAACCTAGCCTGGTACCACATCTGTTGTGTTGCCTTGTTAAGATGCAGTAAGCCTAGCCTGGTACCACATCTGCTGTGTTGTCTTGTTAAGATGTAGTAAACCTAGCCTGGGACCACATCTGCTGTATTGTCTTGTTAAGATGCTGTAAACCTAGCCTGGGACCACATCTGCTGTGTTGTCTTGTTAAGATGTAGTAAACCTAGCCTGGGACCACATTTGTTGTGTTTTCTTGTTAAGATGCAGTAAGCCTAGCCTGGTACCACATCTGTTGTGTTGTCTTGTTAAGATGCTGTAAACCTAGCCTGGTACCACATATTTTGTGTTGTCTTGTTACGATGCAGTAAACCTAGCCTGGGATCAGATATTTTGTGTTGTATTGTTACGATGCAGTAAATGGTGCCTTGTTAAGATGCAGTAAGCCTAGCCTGGTACCACATCTGTTGTGTTGTCTTGTTAAGATGCAGTAAGCCTAGTCTGGTACCACATCTGTTGTGTTGTCTTGTTAAGATGCAGTTAGCATTCCTCACAATCAAATGTCAACTGCATTATCTACCAAGAGAATTCTCTTCGATTATAATCACAGCCGCATATATTCCCCCCCAAGCAGACACATCGATGGCCCTGAACGAACTTCATTTGACTCTATGTAAACTGAAAACCACATATCCTGAGGCTGCATTCATTGTAGCTGGGGATTTTAACAAGGCTAATCTGAAAACAAGACTCCCTAAATTCTATCAGCATATCGATTGTGCTACCAGGGCTGGAAAAACCCTTGATCATAGTTATTCTAACTTCCGCGACGCATATAAGGCCCTCCCCGGCCCTCCTTTCGGAAAAGCTGACCACGACTCAATTTTGTTGCTCCCTGCCTATAGACAGAGAATAACACAGGAAGCTCCCGCGCTCAGGTCTGTTCAACGCTGGTCCGACCAATCTGAATCCACGCTTCAAGATTGCTTCGATCACGTGGACTGGGATATGTTCCGCATTGCGTCAAACAACAACATGGACGAATACACTGATTCGGTGAGCGATGTCGTACCCACAGCAACTATTACAACATTCCCAAACCAGAAACCGTAGATTGATGGCAGCATTCACGCGAAACTGAAAGTGCAAACCACTGCTTTTAATCAGGGCAAGGTGACCGGAAACATGTCAGAATACAAACAGTGTAGCTATTCCCTCCGCAAGGTAATCAAACAAGCTAAGCGTCAGTATAGAGACAAAGTAGAGTCGCAATTCAACGGCTCAGACACAAGAGGTATGTGGCAGGGTCTACAGTCAATCACAGAGTACAAAAAGAAAACCAGCCCCGTCGCGGACCAGGATGTCTTGCTCTCAGACAGACTAAACAACTTCTTTGCTCGCTTTGAAGACAATACAGTGCCACTGACACGGCCCGCTACCAAAACCTGCGGACTCTCCTTCACTGTAGCCAACTTGAGTAAAACATTTAAATGTGTTAACTCTCGCAAGGCTGCAGGCCCAGACAGCATCCCCAGCCGCGTCCTCATAGCATGCGCAGACCAGCTGGCTGGTGTGTTTACGGACATATTCAATCAATCCTTATCCCAGTCTGCTGTTCCCACATGCTTCAAGAGGGCCACCATTGTTCCTATTCCCAAGAAAGCAAAGGTAACTGAGCTAAATGACTATCACCCTGTAGCACTCACTTCCGTCATCATGAAGTGCTTTGAGAGACTAGTCAAGGACCATATCACCTCCCCCCACCTGACACCCTAGACCCACTCCAATTTGCTTACCACACCAATAGGTCCACAGACGACGCAATCGCAACCACACTATTCACTGCCATAACCCATCTGGACAAGAGGAATACCTATGTGAGAATGCTGTTCATCGACTACAGCTCATCATTTAACACCATAGTACCCTCCAAACTAGTCATTAAGCTCGAGACCCTGGGTCTCGACCCCGCCCTGTGCAACTGGGTCCTGGACTTCCTGACGGGCCGCCCCCAGGTGGTGAGGGAAGGTAACAACATCTCCACCCCGCTGATCCTCAAAACTGGGGCCCCACAAGGGTGCGTTCTGAGCCCTCTCCTGTACTCCCTATTCACCCACGACTGCGTGGCCATGCACACCTCCAACTTAATCATCAAGTTTGCAGACTACACTACGGTGGTAGACTTGATTACCAACAACGACGAGACGGCCTACAGGGAGGAGGTGAGGGCCCTCGGAGTGTGGTGTCAGGAAAATAACTTCACACTCAAAGTCAACAAAACAAAGGAGATGATCGTGGACTTCAGGAAACAGCAGAGGGAGCACCCCCCTATCCACATCGACGGGACAGTAGTGGAGAGGGTAGTAAGTTTTAAGTTCCTCGGCGTACACATCACGGACAAACTGAATTGGTCCACCCACACAGACAGCATGGTGAAGAAGGCGGAGCAGCGCCTCTTCAACCTCAGGAGGCTGAAGAAATTTGGCTTGTCACCAGAAGCACTCACAAACTTTTACAGAAGCACAATCGAGAGCATCCTGTCGGGCTGTACCACCGCCTGGTACGGCAACTGCTCCGCCCTCAACCGTAAGGCTCTCCAGAGGGTAGTGAGGTCTGCACAACGCATCACCGGGGGCAAACTACCTGCCCTCCAGCACACCTACACTACCCGATGTCACAGGAAGGCCATAAAGATCATCAAGGACAACAACCACCCGAGCCACTGCCTGTTCACCCCGCTATCATCCAGAATGCGAGGTCAGTACAGGTGCATAAAAGCGGGGACCGAGAGACTGAAAAACAGCTTCTATCTCAAGGCCATCAGACTGTTAAACAGCCACCACTAACATTGAGTGGCTGCTGCCAACATACTGACTCAACTCCAGCCACTTTAATAATGGAAAAATTGATGTAAAAAATGTCTCACTAGCCACTTTAAACAATGCCACTTAATATAATGTTTACATACCCTACATTACTCATCTCATATGTATATACTGTACTCGATACCATCTACTGCATCTTCCCTATGCCGTTCTGTACCATCACTCATTCATATATTTTTATGTACATATTCTTCATCCCTTTACACTTGTGTATAAGGTAGTAGTTGTGAAATTGTTAGGTTAGATTATTCATTGGTTATTACTGTATTGTCGGAAATAGAAGCACAAGCATTTCGCTACACTCACATTAACATCTGCTAACCATGTGTATGTGACAAATAAAATTTGATTTGATTTAATAAACATAGCCTGGGACCACATCTGTTGTGTTGTCTTGTTAAGATCCAGTGGACCTAGCTTGACGCAATGTTTGTTTGTGCTGTCTTGTCAAGATGCAGTAAACCTAGCCTGGTACCACAACTGTTGTGTTGTCTTGCAAACTCCTAGTGGTTTGGTGTGATCTGGGACCAGGCTATGGTGGAACAGCAAATAATAATCAATCTTTGTGTGTCTCTGTCCCCTGTGCTAGTGAGGAAGAAGAGGCAGAAGGGAGTGGAGGAGGGCCGTAGAAGGAGGAACACCATCCATCTGAATGGGTTGTATACGGTAGAGACGGTGGTGGTGGCAGACTCAGACATGGTGCAGTACCATGGGGCAGAGGCCGCGCAGAGATTCCTGCTCACCGTCATGAACATGGTAAGGATGCTTGACACGCTCATATACATGCATAAATGAATACACGCACACACACATGTTATGTTATTCTGTTGTCGTGGGGACCTAAAATTGATTTCCATTCAAAATCCGGTTTTCCTTAACCCCTAACACTAACCATTACCATATTCCTAATCTTAACCCTAACCCTAAACTTAACCACTAACCCCTAACCCTAACCAGAATTGTAACCTTAACCCTAAAGCTAACCCCTAAGGTTAAAATAGCCTTTGTCCTCATGGGGACGTGGGAAATGATAACTCCATGAGGGAGAATTTTCCTTGTTTTACTATCCTTGTGGGGACTTTTGTGGATTTTAGGTCTAATTAAGTCTCTGAGTTGTACACACGGTGTTGAGCGGCTCACTACCATGTTTGAAAGGTTAAAGACACGTTAACAAGCTTCGTTTTGACAATGCCACCTCCCATGTTTCTCTTGGCTTTGTGCTAGCTGGTTTAGCTCTGAGAGAGACCGGCCAGTACCAGAGAACTGTAACGCTGTTTTTCTATATTCATCCAAAATAGCACCCTATTCCCTACATAGTACACTACCGTTGACTTGTGACCTAAGGGCCCTGATAAAAAGTAGTGCACTATGTAGGGAATAGGGTTCCTTTGGGACTCAACCTCTGTTTCTCACCCTTTCAGTTTCTCATTAAAACTCCCTGAACAGCCAACTGATTCAACCTGCTGCTCACAGGGCAGAGCAGTTAGAGACAGAGCCCAACAGTGACTTGGGCAGGAGAGCAAGAAACCAGAGGGGAGGGGAGGGGAGGGGAGGGGAGGGGAGGGGAGGGGAGGGGAGGGGAGGGGAGGGGAGGGGAGGGGAGGGGGAATGTGAGAGTGGTAGGCAAGAGCCAAGGGGGAAGAGGAGCGAGGGAGAGGGAGACAGAGAGAGAGAGAGAGGGGGAAGAGGAGGGAGGGAGAGGGGGACAGAGAAAGAGAGAGAGAGAGAGAGGGGGGGGGGGGAGGAGGAGGGAGGAAGAGGGAGACAGAGAAAGAGGGGGAAGAGGAGGGAGGGAGATGGAGAAAGAGAGAGAGAGGGGGGAGAGGAGGGAGGGAGAGGGAGACAGAGAGAGATAGGGGAGAGGAGGGAGGGAAAGGGAGACAGAGAGAGAGAGGGGGAAAGAGGAGGGAGGGAGAGGGAGACAGAGAGAGAGAGAGAGAGAGAGAGAGAGAGAGAGAGAGAGAGAGAGAGAGAGGGGGGAAGAGGAGGGAGGTAGAGAGGGAGGGAGAGAGAGAGGGGAAGGGGAGGGAGAGAGAGAGGGCGGAAGAGGAGGGAGGGAGAGGGAGACAGAGAGAGAGGGGAGAAAAGTAGGAGAGGGAGAGGGAGACAGAGAGAGGGGAAGAGGAGGGAGGGAGAGGGAGGGAGAGCGAGAGAGGGGAAGAGGAGGGAGGGAGAGCGAGAGAGGGGAAGAGGAGGGAGGGAGAGGGAGAGCGAGAGAGGGGACAAGGCATTAGTGAAGGAAGAATGGGGAGAGAGCAGAGAGACAGAAGGAAAGACAGGAGGGAAGGAGGGAGGGCAAAAGAGGGAGGGAGAGGGGGATAAGCCTACTGCTTAAACAACGCTCCGAGGCAGAGCTGTTGGACAGAGATCAACACAGCAGTACAGCCAGCCAAGATCTGGGCAGGAGAGACAGGGATAGGCATGAGGGAAGAGAGAGCGCCAGGAGGAGAAAAGAGAGAGATGGGGGGGCAGGCATCCACCCTGGTTATACCTTCACAGTACTCTGTGGAAATACATCCAGGTTAACCATATAAGATACACCAAAATACATTTTATTTTGATTACAATGTATATTCCAAGGCAGTATTTTTCAGATGATAGTTAGGGGCCATCTCTTTTAAGTCACATGTACTGTACACAAAGAAAGGGAAACAGCCT
This sequence comes from Oncorhynchus kisutch, assembly GCF_002021735.2. Taxonomy (NCBI): domain Eukaryota; kingdom Metazoa; phylum Chordata; class Actinopteri; order Salmoniformes; family Salmonidae; genus Oncorhynchus; species Oncorhynchus kisutch. The sequence continues at coordinate 4,815,697 of NW_022261980.1, read as the reverse complement.
CAAAACCAAATGACCAGGGATTTGTGTAGAACATATCAAGTGGAGGAAGCACTATAATACACTAGAAGATCTGTGTAGATTGAAGGTGCTTTTTCCAATTGACCCCATAACCAATTAAGAGGTTAATTGGTGAGAACTAGTGAGTTGTGTTTGATAACTAGTGAGTTGTGTTTGATAACTAGTGAGTTTGTTGATAACAGGTGAGGTTGTGTTTGGTAAAAACCTAAGAAGAACTGGAAATATCCTGGTAAAGGATTTCTTGAGTCTGGTAACTTCAGTCACTGCCAGAATTCCCTGGAGGACTTTAGTTTTGCTGTAACTGTGAACTGAGTTCCAAATCGAACCCTGTTCCCTATGTAGTGAACTCCCTTTGACCAGGGCCCAAAGGGAAGTAGTGCACTACTTGAGGACTGTGCACACGCAGCCGGTTGCACCTAATGGGGGAGGACGTGCTCATAGAAATAGCATCAAACAGGTCAAACATTACTATGAGCCGTCCTCCCCTCAACAGCCTCCTGTGGAATAGGGTGCCATTTGGGATGCACACCTGGTGTGTTTGGCCGGTCTGCTGGTTTGAGAGATAATCTACTTTGTTATTTTACAGTCACAGACACAGTTCTCTGTGTCATCTCCTTTTGAAGTCATTTTGAAAGATCTTCTGAGCTGAGAGAGACTGATTTGGACTGTGTGTGTGGGGAAGGGAAAGGGGATACCTAGTCAGTTGTACAACTGCATTTAACACAACTAGAGAGGTGCTGGGGGCTGTCTTAATCAATGTCCACGTCATCGGCACCTGGGGAGCAGTTGTGACTGGGGGGGGTAACTGCCTTGTTCAAGGGCAGAACGTTGTGGCCCAACGCTCTTAACCGTTTTCCGTCTCAGAAATGTAACATTGTCTCAATATGTATTATGTATTATTCAATTCTGTTTTATAAGTTTCTATCATCTAACATTTAATGTGTAGTTTTGGGGTTGCGATTTAGACACAGAATTGTATCATAATTCAGTCGATCTTGTGAAGTAACTGGACCTTGGTGTCTTCAGATCAATGCATAGAGGCTATGACTATTAAATAATGATTTACTATGTTTCACTAACATGGTAGTTTGTTTACTGGCCTTGTAGTCATTTTTAGAAAGAAAACAAAGTAGATCTGCTCTAGGCTCAACTGCTGCTGCATTAACTTCATTACCACAGTAGA